>NW_028281739.1:0-61757 GCF_059751285.1 Brachycentrus maculatus | reverse complement strand
TTAATTTCAAATCCCATAAACATTGCCACTGATTTATTGCATTTTCACACACATATATTCTTAATAATAACCCTGCTTTACATTTACATTGCGACAACTAACAACAAATGGTCAGATTCAAAAACCGGTATATTCTCGCTGACGTACCCGAACACCTCTTCGACAGCTAAAAATAGCTGATGAAATACGTGAAATCTTTTGCACTGTAAAGTTTGGGGGAAATATTTTGGCGAAGATTTCATTTTCACTTCAGATAAAGTACTTGGATTTGGGGTACGCGGTTATCAGGGTTCCAAGAGAGCATTGCAATGAGCTCATAGCCTGCTTATTTGCCTCGAGGATAAAGGCGAAGAAAGTTTCAGGGACAATCCGGAACATCCAAAAATGTCTGCATGCAAAGCTACGGATTAGTTTGGGGAGAGTCCTCAGCGACCGCGAGAACAACAAAATTGATAAAATCGATTATAGTTGATCACACGCACATAACCTATTTATGCCATTATTCATACTTTTACCTTAAGCATGCATCATAGTGAAGGAAGTGAAAGAAGCGGGGAAATTGGCAGATGGAAGATGAAAGAATGGAAGAATGGAATAATGGAGATTTCCAGAAAGCCTGCAAATATTAATAGCAGAAGGGAAAGCATGGAGCAATTGATGGCTCTTTGTTCAGATTTATAAATATGATGGAAATATTTATAGCGAATTCTTAGCAATGATATGTGAATGTTTGCTGTATAAATCCGAAGCACGCTCATTCTATTTTGCTATTATTACGGGGCTGTTATTTTGAATCCCTCGAATCAATTAAACTCTAATTTGCAGCTTCCGAGGAGTGTAGGCTGTTTTTTACTGTTTGTTAGTGTTACTATTGTCCTAACTGTTCATCAAAGAGATAACTCCTATGGCCATGTTTATCTAATGGATTGTTCGATGCATCCGCATTTGTATCTGCATCCACATTTGCATCCACATCGGCATCCACATTTGCATCTGCATCCCCTTCGCCAATGCCAATTTCACAATCTTCCATTTTCCGCATCACAACCCCCTTCAAATACTTCTCCCAAATCTTACATAGGTTGCATATCATCAATTTCCTCAACAGCACATCAACGAGAACTCCCATGACCATTCTCTTCCTATTTCCTTAACACCTATCCTTAATCTTCAATTATCTACTCTTATTCAATTGATTGACTTCCACAACTTTCTTCATACATTCAAATGCTCTATAAACTATAACCATCGTCATTACTTATGCATAGTCTTAATTTGACAGTATTTCCGAATTGTATTCCGAGAGAGTTCTCTAAACTGTGAGGTTATTTTATAATGAAGTTTGAGGTTACTCATAAACAGTGTATTTTTGTTATGGTTCAGTATTTCTTGTAAATGTTTGCTTCTATCGTTTGTTGTTGCTGTTGTTTTTGTTGTGATTGGAATGTGAGAAGAGCATCTATTATTGTTGATTGTTTATAAATGGTTGCGATTCAGATTGATTATAAATTGTTACTTGTATCTTTCAATTCGGTTCTTATTTATGTACTCTGTTCTTTTAGTATGAATGCGGTTTTGTATGTTTATTTCGTTGACTTTGGTGAATAGTTTTTGGAAGGCCGTGAGTTTTCTCATTTTTATTGTTTGTCGGAGTTTTCTGCTGTTGCTGATTGCTTGGTAATATAAGAATTTCCACTAATAAAACATATTCTCTGCTATTTTGTGATTGCTCTATTTGACAAACTTACTGATTTTGTTCGTATAATATCTTTTGGCTGTCTTATAAGCCTTAAAAATGTGAAGAACATTGACAATCTTATTACTGCTTATATAAGATTCGAGCATTTGTTGTTTTTTTCCAATTTTATTATGGTCGCAATTATAGTTTCTCATTATGTGCTGTAATGAATTTGCTTGGCGATTATACAATAAATGTGTGAGCAATTCCATTTGTTTGAATTTGATATACTCTTACTTTATTTTATACCTGAGATTGTCCTGATACCAATGTAGCAACGGTTAAGTTACACGGTTTTTGGCGACTATCTGATATTTGATGTGGTTTTCCTTATCTTTGTGGTCATCTGCTAGGTTTTTAAGAGCATTGAAGTATTTGTAGAGGGTAAATGGGTTTAAATATTCAGTCACTGCGGGGTGTTGCGAGTAGTTGAGCTGACCAGTGTAATGGTTTTATTTTTTTTAGAGTAAGTAGCCTTTGCGATGGAGTTCATGTTCGGATATTGAAAGTAGGCTGTTTATTAGGAGGATTTTAGAGTATTTTCTGGCTTCGGGTTTGCATTTTGTGGAATGGAAAGCTAAAGGGGATAAGGCATTGACAGTTTATATTGGTTGGTACAGGGTTTTGGTCAGTTCTGTTGTGGTTTAGTTATAATCTGCAATAATAGCATTAACGCAATTCTGCTCATTATTTATACCACAATTCACACCACAATTCATACCACCACTGCTGCATTGCACACAGTCGCTTTATTTCCAGTAGGCTCTTTGAAAGTATAAATCCTTTCGAAGATTGCTGATGAATTGCAACGCAGATACTCTCTTCTTCACAATAAGAGTAACTTTCTCCTATTTACTTTTTATCACATAACTGTATGCTTTCAGCAACTTTACTAACACTTTTGATTAGCTTTCGAATAGGCATCGACGCAATTTCTCCTATCTTTATAGATGGTTATATTTATGGCTGCTTTTTGATGATGAACGGAGAAGTTTCATGATGAATAGTTTCTTGGATAGAATCGTTGCTTTTGGTTTGAGATGTCGGTGTTAAGGCCTGTTTGTTGGGCTGTTTCCATTTTTGAGATTGTCTGATCTATTCTATATTGTCAACTTCTATTCTTGGCTGCATGGCTGTTCATTCGAGCTCGTTAATAAATCTGGTTATTCACGATGTTCCTCCCGTATGATCCTTGAGTTCTTAATGAACAATCGCATCCCCAAATATCTCCTTAGTTTATCTCTCTTCTTTTTTTCCATTGCTTCCTTGAATCTTTCCTCTTCACTTCTAAATGTGTGTTCCTCCCACGCTTTGAAATAATCTCTCATAGTCTTCATAGCCTTTAGATGCTTTTGTTCTTTTAAGGAAACTGCATTATTTCGAAGTCCCTCCAAAGCCTTACTAATTGCTTTGTAATTATACAAATAAGAAGCAGAGTGTAATTTCAGTTTGTATCTCTTATTGCTTAAACGAACTGCTCCCAGTTTGCATAAATAATCAACAACATTTCTTTTGAGCATAGCTCTCAAAACCATCGAACTCTAATGAATCGACAATTTCGATTCTACATTATTCTTACCCATGTGAGAGATACCTTTATTCTTGGCAGTACTCAATTACGACTCGTGTGAATGTTGTTCGGGGTCGTTCGTATTCTTTTCTTGCATGAATTCTGATATTGTGCGGGTATCCCTTTTGTTTTTATGGAGAAGGAACTGTTGCTGTTTGTTGCTTTTTATGTGATGTTTGTTGCTGTATTATTTGCTGACTGCTCTTAGCTTTTAGGAGTAGTTGAGAAACTCTCGATGAAGTTCAATGCTGCTGTTGTGGTCTTCGTTGAGGGTTTGAGGCTACTGTCTGTAGCTGTTTATCTAATGGATTGGATTTGTCGGATGCATTCTGTATGCAGAATGCACGGGGTTTATTTATTTTGGTCTAGGCTTTGAAAATGAGAACTGTTATGGGCCGTTGTGATCGTTGAAGATCGCCTTCTTTTCGGGTGAATTGAATGATTAGTCGATTGCATTCCCATTGAGTTCTGAATATGGCTGGCATTTAGAACTCCCCTTCAATACACCATCCTCCTGGCTGCCACCCGCTTCCCCATAATCTTCGATGCTCCAAACTCTATTATGATCACAAAGCCTGGCAATCTTATCCCCTTCTCCTGCAATCAGCATCTCCAATACTGTATACTTATCTCGACTGCTGATACTATGCTGGTTTACGATACAATCGTATTTTTGTAGCCGGCCGAAGAGAGTATCACTTTGGTCAATGGTTATTTGTTTGTAGAGGCTTTATAAAGATGCGACTGATTTGTGAGGGATTTGGGGCTGTTGGCGATGTCGGTGCATTGCTTTTGAATTTAAATTAATTAATGCTGTTTGTTATATTTTATATGGTTTATTCTTATCTATCATATCGCTGATAAGCGGTGGGTGGTTCAGATTCTGTATTTCTGTCTGTGGAGAAAGTAGCAAAGGGTTCGAAGGGCAGTAATCATCGCCACATTAATTCAAATGTAATCGAATCGAATTATAGCAAATTGTGATCGATGAAATTGATCAATCATTCTTCCATGTTTCTGTTTGTTGCGTTTTTGTGGTTTCTGTTTCTATTTCGAGCGCTTCGATAGTATTTAATGAGTCGAATGAACTCAACGATCATCAAAAACACAGAAAAGACGATTGCGAACGTCGAAACAGCCGAAAACTTTTCGTATTTGACGATTGAACGCTAAAGCAATGTCTTCGTATTTGCGAGGGTTTTGTTGTCTAACAGAAAACTAACGCTCTCCTTCGTATTTTGCAGGTTCAGCTCCAACTGAGAGAGCTACGCTTACTGTTAGGTCGCCTTTTGCTGCGACTACTCAATGACAGTCTGCTGTTATACATTTTACTGTTGCAGCTATACAATGAAAATCTGTTGCGAGGTTGTCTTTTGTTGCAGCTCTTCGATGAGAGTCTGCTGCGAGGCTGTCTTTTGTTGCAACTCTTCGATGAGAGTCTGCTGCGAGGCTGTCTTTTGTTGCAACTCTTCGATGAGAGTCTGCTGCGAGGCTGCCTTTGCTTATTGCATCGCCAATCTGTCCTATAATTATTTGAATCGAGTGTCGCAGGAGGAACCGGCGATTCGGCAGTTTACTTCAGTCACTTTTTTGCAGGCTTTTAAAACTAAGTATGGCGGCATATTCGAATGAGGCTTTCCCCCGCCAACACTCGCCATAGGCATCGAAGAAGCATAGTTGGGTTGACCACAATCATTATCATGATTTATTTCAGTCTGTTGACAATCCGATTTGAGAAGTTGGTTATAGTCTCCATTTCTGTGGTCATGATTTGGCATTTGATCGACTGTCAGTGTTACTTATTCGCTGCCCCCCGTTTCGCCTATGTTTCTACCGTTTCCCGACCCATAAATGAACCTATTTGTCGCAGCGTCGTAGGGTTCCCATCCCTCAGGGCAATCGCCTTAGAAGTAAGCAATGAAACCGGAATCGATGGCCGTGGTGGAAACAACGAACACAATCAAAATCAAAAGAGCAGACGCAAACCTCAAACTGTCGCCCATATGTTACTACTGACTAATACAATAAATATCATCGGCAGATTAACTAACATTTGTATATTTCCTCGCACAGCAATGAACGAACAATAAAAAATGGAATTTGTATCACATTCTGACATTTTTCATGCGATGTGATTCGGTTTCAATTTGGTTTGCCATAAAAAGGGAGAAGAATCATATTTAGTGAATCATAATCTTTTATATTTTTATGGCCGCTCCAGGGTATACTTGTTCGATAATTTGGGATGGCGATTGCCTTGATTTATTCTTACTATTCAGAAGGGCTTCGATTGATGTTCCGAGTGTTTCTGAGCTTCTGATATGCCGCAGTCGCAGTGCTTATCGAGAATTGCTTTTGGCAAAACTGCTTCCCTTTTTCAATAATTTTCCATTTTCTTAATAGCTCGAATAGCATATGATAAAACTGAATTGGGATTATAATTCTTACGTAAACAAACAGTAACATGAATATTAAAAAAAGCATTGTGTTCATCTATCCTTTGGACAATAAAGTCATATTCCCTGAACACAAATATGCATTCTCGATTTCCTCCAATGTGTATGAACGTAGCCTTATTCTTATCGATAGCCGAAGCGTTTGATAATTTCATAGAGTTCGCGACTAAAATCACTGAGGGGAATAAGTATTTGGAGGAAGGTATCGAAAAAATTGAAAGAGTCGAAGGTACGGAGTCCTACTCAAAATACATAAGTCGGAGATTTCGGGGTATCGCGTGTCAGAGAAAGCTAAAATTTATAAGTATAATCTTTTTGGGCTGACATTCGCCAGATTTTGGATCAGCACTGCGAAGAAGAGGGACGGCAATATCGTCGCATTGATCGAAACTTCGCTGGAAATAATCTCAAAAAGGCATGGCATGATGGTGAACTTTAAGAAATAAATGAAAACCTGCAACGAGTGCAGTGAAGCATAACGAAGCTGAAGTGAAGAAACAAATAGAGCAAGAAAGCATCAACAAAATCATTGAGCCGAAAAGATATTAATATTCAGAGGCTTTTGAGTCACTTATCTGTCAGTTTTTTTAAATTGCAATATCATCGGCTTCCAAACTCAATCCCAAATACTCCTTCTGCTCTCGCGGACTCTTCTAAAGATGAAAGTGGCCATCAGCAGACTCGATACTATGCATGTTTGTAATCCGATGCTCCTTTGATTATTTCCTTTGAATTCTATGTGAGACATATTTATAATGCTCCTATTGACTGTTGGCATAAAATCGCTTCAAATCGGATAATCTGTGCAAATGATGCTAATAATGCATGAATTAATATATTAATATATAATTATATGTATGTATGTATAATTATAGTAATGTACAGAAATCTAATCAATACTGTGCTATATTAAATTTTATCTCTTTCAAGTTAATCTGACATATCCAACATATCTGACATCAGAATTTGGTGAAAATAAAAGCTCTGATAATCATCAATGAGTGTTCTGCCGGCGAGGATGCGATCCAAGCTGCAGTTCGCAAATATTTATACCATTTTTTGTTCTGTTCTTTGCTTTAAGGAGACTGACTCTTCAGCTCAATTTAGTTCAAATGATAGCCGATATTCTCACACATATAATAAACGAAAGAAAAGGATACAAAGTTGCCAAGAGAATAGTTTGTATATAAACAACTTTTATTGATGCTTAAAATGCTTGAATTTTGTTTCAGATTTCTTTCACAATAAAATAAATAAATCATCTGATATTAATTGTGAATAAATTGATGGTAAATTGTAATTGATTATTTAATGGTGAAAGTGATAATATTACTGATCTTGCTGAGTAGCGTGTTCTCCCTGAGCGTGAGAGAGTAATCTCATGAAACTTTCGCTGTAGAACATGAGAATGCTGTGAACAACCACTAGAACTTAGCACAGAGTTTGGAATTGCTTGGTTCCTTCATTGAAGGGTATGCAAATTTCTTTGATATGTTTAATATACAATGCACAGGAGGCTATTTAAGATACACGCAAGTCAATGTGAGGAATGCCTTGCCGATATGCTAAACAGGAGGCCTTACTTTGTAAGGTACATATGAGTCCTCTGGGAGGGTTGCCTCTATTGAAAATAGAACTCCAAAATGCTCTAAAATTACGGAACATTATGATTAGCATCCTCCCTCTGCAGGAAGGTAGTATTATCGAAACAAATTTAAGAATTCTAAAGATCCTATCTAGAGTCAAATATATTCGGATGGAGTTTTCAAAGGGACAAAAAAATCGGGGGGAGCAACAGGCATTAATGGAGTCCTCGTTTACAGTATTGAAGGAAAGGCCAAGCTTTTAATCTTCTATGAAAACCCTTGGGAAGATTGGCCTTATGTGGGCGTTTGTATTGACACTTCAAACAGGGTGGTGGCTGGTGATGACGCCTACGACTATTTGTATAGAAGAATCCCAAAAATCGCTAAAGAGAGAGGAAAAAAAGTGAGCTTAAATGCCTATTTAGACACTCCTTGGGACGGTTTAAGCTGTGCATATATCGAGGATATCTATTTCAAGCAACCACGTGGAGTGGGTAGTTCTGGAAGCAAAGTAACCCATTTCAATTATGGGGGATATACTGTGGCCGTCGGGATGGAGGTGTCAGGACAAAAACCTGGGAATCAAGCAAGCACATGTTATATGGTAAAGATGAACGTGGCCATCAGCAGACTCTGATTTATCATCAAATTAAACATCTATTAAATTAATCTCAATTCGATTAATTGTGGCGCACTATTCTAATTATATGACGACCTATCATAATTATAATAAAATGACTATCAAGATTGGGCTATGGCTGGCAACCCTCTCTTTAGATCTTCGAGTGCAGGCTTGATCACACTTTCGAGTCTGACAGCATTCTTATAATAGATTGTTTCAAGGTTGTTATATCTTTTGCTGTTACTGAAGATGAGGCTGATGTCCGCACAGAATTAGTCGTAGTTGGTGTACTCTCCGGCTTCAAGTTTTAAGCCGATTGTCTTCAAATCCATAGGCTTCTCGATGATGTTCAAATAGTCAGGAACGAGCTTGAGTGAAACTGGCTCCACAAACGGCCATGATTCCGGTTGCCGCTTTAAATTGCAGATCACCATCTTGCATCGCATCTAAAATGACATCTCGTCCACCTTCAGCAGTGCATCATGTTACTCCCATGTCCACCCTGACTCGATCACGCCAGGCAGCAACCTGGGATCCATTGCATATTCCTATGTTTCCCCATTAGGTAGCTTCCTTCTGAATTTTTTGGGAGTGGGAACGCACGTGCCTGAAAACTATATTTAGTTGAGGCTCAGTTGCTTTATCTTTGAGATCACGAAGCTATGTTGCTTCTTGATAATTTCGTCTATCCGCATGTAGTCTATTTTCTGGTAGATTCTGCATTACATCAGCTTCCCGCCTTCATACTCTTTAATAAAGCCATCCCACCTGCTGCGCTACATTGTGAGTTGCTCCGTGAATCCTTGCTTCCTGAAGAAACCTAAAGCCAAGTTATCCCCGAAAGTGAGCAGATACTCCACATTTCTCATTTGCATAAGCTCTATAATACAGTAACTATTACCTTTCAGCTTGTTAATCAGTTTCTTACCGTAACCGTGAATTCTCTTTTCGTATTTCACCACCAGAAAAGCAATTTATGTGAAATTGGGCTATTTGAACATTCTGATTGTGATTCCACCCACAATTTGGTTAACTTTTGGGGTTTCTGATGTATGGGGTTGGCTGTTTTAGCTGCTCCTCTACTTAATGATGATAGACTCATGTCTTGGATCCATCACTAATTTAGCAATATGGTTTTTGTCCATTACTGGCAACCCCTTCGAAATAAGATTCTTCAATTCGATCAATTACATTATCGTCTACTTTTTGCCATCATTTGATATGATCTTAAAGTAGTAATCATCCTACTTGTTAATGATCGACTATTGTTTGGCATGCTGAAGGTCTGAGGGATTTACAAGCATTAAAGGGAAGGGTTATTATAATTAGAGTCTTTTTTGTAAGATTGTTAAGAAAAATAAAAATATTTCGAAGGTTAATCCGAAGATTCCATCAAAATTTATACATATTATTTTCTATTTTAACATAAATGTATTCATAATTATAACATAGGATTAATTTTTTAATTTGATTCGATCGAAGTGCGCTCAGACTAAAACAAACCAAAAAACAAATTCGATTTAATAACACAACTAATTCCATGAGCAACATGAAACAACAAAACATGTAATTCATATCATTTGTAAGGTTACTTACAAACCACTCCAGGCCGATAGCGAATATTCCCAAATAGACGATCACTGCTTATATCACTGATTTGCTATTTTATCAAGGTTTACGGCTTTTCGTGTGGCATCTTTATCTGAAAGTAGTCATGTTTGACTGCTTGGGCTGCAGTTGGTCTTCTTTGGGGGTTGATTTGTAGCAAGGAGGTGATTAGCGATAAGCCTTCGGGGGAACATTGTGGAATTAGTTATTATAGGTTTTTTCCTGTTTTTCGCTATAACTATATGCCGAAGCTTGAAGCCAGTTTGTACCCGTCAGGCCATTACTACTTAGATGGGCACCCAACTATATCGAATATTCTTTGGAGTTGATCGCGTTCATTCGAGCCTGGGAATAAGGGGACTCCCGTATATAATTCGGCCATGATCACGCCCATCGCGAACATGTCCATGGGCGAGTTATAGTTCTTCGAATGCAGGAGTAACTCGGGAGCCCGATACCACCTCGTCGAAACATATTATGTAAATGGGGGTTTGGCCCGAATTTCCCTCACAAGTCCGAAATCGGCCAACTTGACAGTGCCTCCCATTTCGAGCAGGTTTTCGGGCTTCAAGTCCCTATGAAAGTAGCCATGGCGATGCATATAGGCCAATGCTTGAAGGGATTGGAACATAATATTCCTCACTTAGATTTCAGGGAGACGCTGCTCGGCCTGAAGGTACTCGAATACGTTTCTCTCCATGTACTCGAATACGTAGAACAGCTAATTTTTGTATTTGACGAGCTCGTAGAGGCTGATGATATTGGGGTGATGGAGCTTCTTCAATACTTTGATTTAGTTTTGGCTCTCACACTCTTCCCAAGTGGAGTATTTTTTCTTCATTTTCTTGATGGCGACCACCTGGCCTGTTTCCTGGTTGACAGCCTTTGTCACACTCCCGAACCCGCCGTCCCCAAGTGCCTTCCCGAACACATACTTATCCATGGGTTCAGAGGTTAAATATTTAAATATCATAGAATCAGAGTCAAAATATCATAGAATCAGAATCTAAGTATACAATATCGATCAAATCCACACTTTATCTGCATACTTTATTCTTAAGTATGCTGATAATGGCTCCAGGAAGCACTTCTGATTGATCAGCATCAACCCACTGCATACCAGGCCGCACAGAAGCACAAACACATTCAGAGGCATATAATCCATGTATTTAATACTCAATATGCCGAGCCGAGCCGAGGGGATAACTGTCAGCACCACCGAGTAGCTCAGCACCCCAATGAAGACGACAGTAAATGGAATGTTGGTGTAGAATTATTTCCTCCATGGTCTCGCTATCGAAAAGGCCAAAAAACTGAACACATACATATAATTGGTAAATAGGAAGATAATGCCCGTTTCAGGGGTGCTATTATCGAAGACGTTACCAGCTGAAACATATTTGGCGTAGTTCACCGCCTCGCCTCCCACTGCGAAGTAGTTAATCTCCTCGTTGAAGATATGGCCCAAACTGTATACCATGAATAACTGCCCGAGCAGCTGCGTCATGAACATTGTGAAGAGCTGTAGGAGGTTAGTCAGACTGAGCAGTAAGTAGCTTGGCTTCTCCAGGGACAGTTTGGGGGCTGTGCCAGTGTATCCGAAAGTGATGAAGAAGAAGAAGTTGCCGAATAAGTCCCAGTAAACATACATATAGTCTGCGGGGTATGAGTAAAGGAACTCACAGATCATATTCGAACTGTACTGAATGAAACTATACATTGCCATAATATCGAAGAGTGAAAAGTTAGTTACCAGCCCTGCTCGGCACTATTTGATGAGTTCAACCATCGAACCAATATTGTCGACTTTGGAAGTGAAGGGTGCGGATATCGAAGCTTAAGCAGGGGAGAGTGAGAGCCCGATATCTGCCTGCTTCAGAGCTCCGCAATCGTTGGCTCCATCACCACACATCGACACTTTATGACCTATTGCTTGATAAGCCATGACAATTCTGGCCTTTTCGTTCGGCCTTGCCCTTGAAAACACTTTGATATTTCTGAGAAGTTCTTATTGATTCTGACTCATATTGGATAAGCTTGAGAAGAAATGGCTGAAGCAGCTCCCTGTGATACAAACCTGCCCTGAATTTATTTACAGGTTGAGTAAAATCTACCCAATTGCGATGTCTTAGCTATTGCCAACAACACCCGGCTCGAGTTCACGCATATACTCCGAATCTTTATAAGTAACATTTTTCTGAAGCATCGGCAGTTCAATCTATTTGTTGCCTTTGCTCTTACTCTTCGATTGGCTTATTTCTTAAATTATCTAACTTCGCGCATTGCTATGTGGTTACTGGGGCTAATTCAGCTCAGGGTGATATTAAAACTGGTCACAGATCAGCCTTTTGGCTTTATCGTCGTAATCGTATATGTACATTTTGAGCTTCGGGTCTGCGATCCCGCATTTATACGCAATGCTAGAGCCTGTGAGAGCATTATCCCCTGTGATCATAACACATTCGAGATTGGCCTCATTAAGCTATTGGATTGCTGGCTTTGTTTAGGGTTTTAAGCGGTTCTCGAAGACTTCAAACCCATCAAAAATTAAATTGCTTTCTAATTCCATCCGATTCTAACTATTTTCATGGATAGTTCGATGTCCGATTGCGAGAACCCTCATTCCCTTCGAAGTATACTCTCTGAGAGTTTAATGATAGTCTGCGGGGACTGTCTTCGGATCAAATATTTTGAGTAACGCTTCCGGAGATCCTTTACAATAAATATTATAAGTTTTATTATTGCTATGTTAATCTTTTATTTCTGAAGATGCAATTGTGCTCATTCTGAGTAGTTCAGAATCAAAATCGAATCGTTTGTAGGCCTTCCCATGATGACCCCAATTACTTGAAAATCCAAAGATTCCCTCGACACTTTGGGAGGGATTAATTTCAGAATCATTTTGTAAATGGCTATCATCTATTTCATAGCCTCCAAATTAGAACAGTTTTATTTCCATTGGGTCGCCAATGTTCTCAGAAGTTGTTTCAAGTTTCGTGATCGAATGGTTCACAGCCATATTGCACAATGCAGGCATAATGTATGGATTCTGTTCGAGTATGTTTTTAATGTAATCTGCACTCTGTAAATTAGGTGCATTTGGCATATTAAGCAGATTTGGCATATTAAGCACATTTGGTATATTGGACAGATGCGATGCATTCGATTAAGGCTAACAGTTTTGAACGGGCTGCCGAAACTGTTTGAGATGGGATGGAACAAGTGCCTTAAAGTCCATAAAACTCTCAGTCAGTGTACCAGTCTTATCGAAGCATAACAAATTAACTAACCCTCCTGAAATAACCTTCGAAGGAGACACACAGTATATTTATTTCTTTTGAAGCTTCTGCACTGCAAAGATTATTCCGAATGTCATGCTAACAGGCAGACTCGGAGGCACTGTCACTGTGATCAAATCCAAGAACTTCATTATAATGTTGTATGTTGTAATTTTGCCAATGAATCTCACCAGCAGAACCATGTATGAGGTCACTGCCAAGCCGAAGAGAAATAACAGAAAGTATGTCGACTGTTTTTGGAATATATTGACTCGCTACTGAGGGAATGAGATGATACGAATGAGCTGTCCTTTCATTGTGACAAAATTAGTGCGGATTACAAATGTTGGGACTCCGAATTCAATCCGATACTTTTCAAATAGTTGCATTCTGCTTTTGTTGTTTGCTTGGAGGACTTTGGTGCCTTCGAATATGACACAATTTTTTTACTTGAAATGCGCTGCATAATGCTCAAGAGTCTATGCCTTCTTAATGACGGGGACTGACTCGCCAGTCAAAGCACACTAATCGATCAGCACAGAGCCCTCGAGTAAGATCCCATCAAAGGACAACTTTACCGTTTATTTCAGGAAAACGACATCCCCAGGGACTATCTAGACCGAAGATATCCGCACAACTTGGCCCTCTCTCAAGACATTCATCATTGTCTCATAGTAAGCCATCCCATGTATTTTCTTGTTGAGCTTGTAAGTCTGTATGAGGTTGATGATGATGCCTCCTGCAGCAGTCACGAAATAACCCCACAATAGAACCAATACTACTACTTCAGCCAAACCAGCAGACTTCCAATAATAAAAAAGTATAAGGGCTTTAGAATTTCACCTACAAAATAATGTGCCTAAAGTGGGCCTCTAAATCTGCATAGTGCCAATCCCATATCTCTTCCTCCTTTCCTAAACAGCATCCTTGGCTAAACCCCTTTCTTCCAATTTCAGTCCGATAAGTCGCCTAACATACTTCCGATAGTCAAAAATAGCAGCCTTCACTAACAGATCCTTCACAGTATACTTCATGTATCTGTTCACAAAGAACACAGAAGTATTCCTGTTGTCATTATGATCATCCTTAGGATTACTATTTATTGACAGACCGTTGATATTATTTTAAATCCGATGTTCTGCTTTATCAATTTAGCCATCACCAAATTATTCAGCATCTTCGTGCTACTTTTACACAATTGTGATTTGTTAGTCGTAATTTAGAATGTAGAAATGTGTACATTGATTCAGATTGCATATTTTGTAATAAAGGGATAATTTAAGTTTGGGGTACCTTCACATAAATGTATATCTACCAGTATGCGAAGACGAGGGGGATTCCCAACAGTATGATAGAGATGGTCAGACACAAAACATAGCGGTATTTGATTCGTTTAATGGGATTAATTTCATGTAAGATGCATTATCCTTCAGTTTAGACAGCCTCATATCTTAATTGACTGATATCGTCTTATTCAACTGTCAATATGGAAAAAAGTTACTCAGAGGTTATTCCATAATTATGGTTGACACTATTCTCAGCTTATTTATTACCAACCAGCCACCAATTTAATAATCCAAATTATTAATCTATTTACCAACCAATGTATTAAATAATTACCAATAAATTCAATTACCATTTTTATATTTATCAATGCCACGGATATTGAATTACCTAAAACATTGTCGAATCATAACAGAATAAAAAGAATCATGCAAATAAAATAAGCGACAGCTGCAAATCGAGGCTCATAAACAGTGACAACTTTCACAGTATTATCAGGCACTTTATAATCGATGACGTCGCTACTCGAAGCCTCTTTCACTCTGAAGTTACTGTAGTAAGCAGTTGTCAACTGCAAACCCAAACACACCCTCTAAGTCTGAACAAAAGTAGTAAAAGCGAGATTGTTACCCAAAATGAAACAGAAGGTATTATTGCCGGCTGCTAAATTCTTATCTCGGTTCACATCACCGGTTTTATACTTTCTTTTGTAGTGGGCGACGATGTATGCACTCTGGTCAATTGCTCCTAAGATCTCTATCACATCGCTTCCTCCTTGGTTTATTGGATGATCTTCGTCTCTCTTTGCGGTGGCTGAGTTTGTAATGTAATAGTCCGAAATGTGAATCTGTGTTGTGAAGTTTCGATAGGCGTATTCGATGAGGGTCATATCGGTGTTTGCTATTGAACCTTAGTATGTGATTCCGATCCACTTTCCGGTATAGGGAGTCAATCCTTGTTGCTTGTGGACGAGTCCGAGGAATAGCCAAGGCTCAGTTGTCGATTCGTCAGTGGATTAGACCGCATAAATGGTTAGATTGGCCCCTCCGAATAAAGTGGTCGCTGCATAGTTGCCAAGCAAGCGCGACTGGAAGTAGTCTGGGGCCTAATGCAGACTAAAAAACGAACATATTTTTTCATGTCCCTTCTCGTGTCCCCCTCCAACAAATGCCTCCATCGAACTCATAAAGCAGATTTGAATGACATCGTTAGGATAGAGCCGCTTATCTTATAAATCTCCTGTGTTCAAATCGCGATTGTATGCAGCTTTGAGCCCATAGGGCACTATACTGCTTTTGAATGTGGTGATGGATGGTTGAATGTTGTTGACATCATCGTAGGCAATATAACTGTTTTGGTCGATAAAGCAATCTCGAACTGATACGGGGTTCGCTGAATTGCCCTCATCGACTTCCAGCAAATGCATATCTGTGTTTACTTCATCTTTGGAAAATATTATAGCCAACCATTTCACATTCGCCGTATAATTGACCGTGATATCGATTTGTGTGCTGGTGACAGCCCCGTTGATCGTAATTTCCCCTCCATTCACAATCACCGTCGTTGCAAAGCAAACTGCAATCAATTCCATCGCCAATAGGACATAAACAGACTTCATCAGCATCCGAATACTTAATTGATTATACATCAGTGATATATCCATTATCTATCTGTTCGAATGCAAAAAGTCAATTAATTATGAATAATCTACGACTAATAATGTGGCGATATCCATCATGGTGAAATAACTTAGTCGCTTTATATAGCATTTTATAGCGAATAATTAATTGTTTCTCATATACAAACTATCGATGGCCGCAGATGAAGTTAAATCGAAATAGTTAATCATTGGGGTTTTCAATTTTTTATGTGTTTTATTGAATCTTGAAGCTACTCCTTGAATTTCAATAAACGTATGCTCACATTCATAAAGGGTTAGGCTGCTTCATTATGGAAGGATGCTGCATCTGAAAATTTACGAGGTCTGTACTTTTGTGTCTTGTGCACATTTTATCTGTTGGGGTTGTGGTTGTGGCTGTTGTGACTGCTATCAAAACCAAACTAAGTGTTCACAACATGCAGATGCTCTGAGTTTTTGCGTGCCTTGGTGCGGATTTTCTGTGAGATGGATGGAATGGAAAGATTCTTGGAAGTCTCCGCCTAAAAAGTCTTCATCCTACCCTTAGCCTTACATCTCGAAGATACATTATCAGGCTCCTCATATATGTTCTCAAACTCTCCTAAATACCTTGAGTTTTCAGCGGTGTTCTGTTTGTTTTCCTTGATCTTCCTTAAAAAGGGATCCATCTTCATTGTATGCAAATTCCCCTTATTTTTCTACTAATTATGGCTCTTCTACTGCAGTATTTTATCTTGCAGTCGGATCTGACCCTCCAACTTCAAATTTATCTACTTTTGGCTTTGCAACAAATTCAAACAGTTCTGTTTCTCCCTGATTTCTTACAATAGCTTTCGACCTCTCTCTTCATATTTGATTTACTGTCTGAACAGTTTATCCTTCAGCTCCATGTTCTACCCATTCAACACACTAAGCAAACCCTCCAATTTCTTTATCGACTCCCCCAATTTGGATCCATTGCTAAACATCTCCTTGAATTAAAGTCTATAGGAATGTACTTGAGCTGTAATATCTTTCAATATTATCTTCGCACTGTCGATTAAAGCCACCAACTTTTATATGGCAACATACTTCTTTTTGAATAGCCACAAGCTACTGCCATGACCGAAACTAAACAATGACTATTCACTCATTTTTACTGATGACCCGACATACTCTCTCTATGAACAGATCTTTTTTGCATCCAGAAAAGGAAACTACTCATACCCATCTGTCATTGTGTTTTCGAGTGATACGTGATCGGCCTCGCAGAGTGTGTTCGAGTATATTTATGGGATGCTCGCTTTCCTAATGACATTAAACTTTGGTAAATAGTTGTATGAGTTCGTTTCAATGGATTCCTATTCACTGTCCCCGATATGTTACCATGACTCCTACTTTGTCGCAGAGGGAATATCCTAAAGTTGATGCTAATCGATGGATGGGATTGAATTCGAGTGTTTAATTTTGAAAGCTGGTATTTTTTTCCATAACTTTTTTCTTTGGTCGTTCATTTTAACACAAATACACTATTATTGCAATAGTGGCTGTTTATTATTGCAATACTGGCTGCTTATTAAATTAATAAAATTGTCACTATTTAGGAAATGCGGCACTACTTTTTGCAAGGGAAATGCACTTTAAATACAAATCTCTGGGTTTGGATGATCAGTGGTTTAAAGGATATGCTTCTATTTGAGATATTTTGGAGAAATGAAATATGAACAGGATTTAATTTGTGAAGAATAATCGATTTTTATGTGAAAAGTGCATAATATATAATACAATGAATAGTATAACTGCCCGATCGTATGCATTGAGCCACATGCATACTTTAATACTCACATATTCATAATAATGTCATAAACATTATCATTTTTGTAAAATTATGTAATTTCTCATTACGACACCAATTATTTCTCTTAATGCAGAATTCTATTGTTATGCCTCCTTTGCTAATGCTGTTTGTTTGTGTTGCAGTTAGTTCATACTATTGCCACTATTATGCCTATAAGTGTTACTATTACTGTTTCTCGTACAGATCGAAACTTCATACTGCTCAATTAAACTCCTCTGCATTTGATTCAGATACCTATGATACTCATTCGTCGTTTTTATGCGATTATCTTAGTTGAGTTCACTGAAATCCAATTAATCCTTAAAAGACTGTTAATTCGTTTTCTGCTATTGATTGCAAACTGCCAATATTCTGTGATACTCTTTGTTGACATCAGCCTTCGAACTCACAGCCTTCGATCTGCACAAACTACGGCATTCCATTACATAGCTAACTTCCTCAAACAAAAACATTAGCTTATTATTCTTACCCTCCAATTCTACGATAATCTTCGCCGTATTCTTCACAAGCTATTTATATTATTGGTTGGCTTTGCTAATTGCTCTCATGCTTTCCATTTTGTTTCGATGCCGATCTGAACATTCGAAGTCAATTGTACTTTTTATGAATTTTAGTTATTATTTTAATTGGTTGCTCAGATAGTTTTTATCCGATGTTACTGCTGTTAATTTTAGTTTGGTTTATGATTTTTATTGTTCGATCCGATAGAGTTCGCTTCTGTCATTGCGGAGATGGACTTTAGTGAATACTGCGGACATATTAACATGCATTTTGTGGTTTAGGAGAAGGAACATGCTCATTATTATTGATCTCTCTTAGTTTGAATGCATTCGGTCAGCAATCTTTCTGTAAGCATTTTTACGAACTCTTTTCCGGAACTATTACAAAATCGGGGCAAATGATGTGTTTAAGGTGTTTTATATGTGTTTATTTGATATACTTTTACGGATGATGCTATCTAATGCTTATTTGTATTTGTTTCGGGTTATCCTATTGAGTATATTAACAGTTGTGCTACTATTGAGTGTACTAACAGTTGTGAATCGATTTATAGCGATGCTGTCACCAAATTCTTATGACTATGCATTCTGTATTTATTCTATCACTGCTGATTATTCGTAAGCATTCGATTCCATAACCACACTCCTCTTACATTACCAATCGTCACTATCCAAAACTCGATTGTATCTAACTAACTGCATATAGTTGCTGATTCTATTATAGACAATTCTTCGTATTTTCATGCACAACAGTGATGCACATTGGTTGTTAGTGTCCGAATTGGTTTCCTAATGAGTTTTTATGTGATGATTGTCATAGCAATTCTATGAAGATAAGGTTTAGTCTTTGACAAGCTTAACTTCGTATAAAATTTATGCGTAGGTCGATGGAGTTATTGAGGATTAATAAGGACGGATCATTTGAATTTATTGCTTCTATTGGATTATTCAATATAATTATATGAATGTATTGATGGATGCATTTATGATAGCAGCGTAAATAGCAGTCATCTATTATATGTTAGGTGTTCGTTAATTATACGTTTCTTAAATGTTAAATTATATTTAAGTTATTAGCTGATTATACTGAAGTAATTTGTTAATTACATTAGTCTGATAAATGAATAAAAACTAAGATATAATATCATAAGGGAGGCATCAAATAGCATAGGTAGTATAGAAAGTAGTTACAAGTTCACAGTTCTGATAAATAAGCATTACAATGCTGAATTATTCCTCTGTGAGGTTGATGAATAAGAGCAGCAGTAAGTAGTAGCTATGGGGTGTAAATGCATAATGATAAAAATGTAGAAGGTGGGGTTTGAACCCACGCCCTTTCGGAATAGAGCCTTAATCTACCGCCTTAGACCACTCGGCCACTCCTACTTTCTATTACTCATCTCGACATTTTACTTATATTGTCCAACATAACCACACATCTCTACATTCCCTTATTCATGCTAAATAACTGGCTACCTTGTTTATGGACTTACATACAATTATACTATGATTTCAGGTATGAAGATTAAAGATTCCCATTAATATTAATTTATGATCTGATATATGATCTATGGTATGATGTCTGCAACATTTATCTTTAATCTATCATTAAACTTATAAAGGATATGACCATCACAGCCTCTTCCTTTTAGGATGACTCCCTGATCAGCAGAAACAAAAACCTAGGGAATCCTTTGCTTGGCAAAAAGTATAACTCCTTTTGTTTCCTCTTTGCAGTATGCTTTAACATTTCATGGAGCGCATTCTTTGTGGGGTTCTCGCTAGTTTATGTAGGAGCATTTAACAAATTCTCATAAATCGCTGCATAATATAAAATCAATTATGATCCTAAGGACTTTACAGAGGGGTTCGTAAATGGGCTGGTCCCAGTTGGTGCAATATTTGGTGCACTTTCTTCATCTCAAATCATCTCTAGGCTGTCGAGAAGGTATCACAATTTAATCATAATAATAGAAACGGGTTCTTAGGGACGAACATTCTTGCTTTGGTCAGTGTGCTATTACTGCTTATAAAGACATACCCGACACTTATAATTGGACGTGCACTTCAAGGAGTCTGCACTGGAATATTCAGCGCGATAGTTCCATTGTATATCAATGAAATAGTCACTCCTGATTTGATCTCTTTGGGCACTCTCAATCAAGTGTTTATTGCAGGAGCTCAGGGATTTTGTTTCTTTTTGTATTGGGCACTCAATTTGACGGAAAACTCATTTTCAACTCAATGGATGATTATTTCGGAGTTTCTCGTTTTGCCTATTGTTGTGCAATCATTGGTTCTCATATTTGTGCTTCCCTTCGAAACTCCGAAGTATCTATTCGAAAAAGGTCGATCCAAATAAGCCATAAATTTGATCACCAAAATTTATAGGAGCTAATTCGTCGAGGAAGCCATAACCCGAAACGAGAAATCCAGAAGTTCTGTTCAATCTGACAGCGGCGATCGCATCGCAATAAAATAATAGTTAACAGGAGCAATAAACAGTGGTTCAACCTTTAAAACAACAAAATTAGCAATATTTTTTGCCATATTCATCGCAGTCTTACAACAAATGTCCGGAGTCAACGCCATTGTTGTTTACGGAAAGAAAACCTTAACAGATCTGATTGGCCCAAATAACGCTGATGAGATTAATTTTTTGCAAGGTGCTATTGCTATTTTGCCCGCAATTATGTCTATTTTTACAATAAAGCTTCTGAAAAAACTGGGAAGGAAAGTTTTAATCCAGACTGGTACAATCGTGAGTGTCATCTGCCTTGGAACTATGGCTGCAGTATTTATTGTGAAGAATGAAGACAGTAGTAGCACATTCCAGTCCATAACTATCATTACTGTGTTAGTGATCTATATGATATCATTCGGCCTCACTCTTGGCCCTGTTGTCTGGCTGTACATTCCATAAATTGTCGAGCCAAATATACTGCCATTCTCAACTATGTTCAATCTCACAGGAGCCTCAATATGTGTTATAGTATTCCCGTTGATTAAACAGAGGAGCCTGGCTTTTTCTATATTTTTCGGATGGTGCTTGATCTCATTGTTAGTGAATCAAAAACTTATGATTGAAACCAAGGATAAAAGTCGGAGGAGAGTCTTCGATTAGTATAAGGCTCTCAAAGTCTGTTGATTTGTCCGAGAGTATTATTTGGTATGTGTTTCGTTTTGATAATACAGAAAGGACATTGCTATTTCATATAAATAAATATGAGAGCATATAAATATATAAAAGCAGACATAAAACAATTTCAGGGCTCTCTTCTTTCAGTCCATCAGTTCCGACATAGGCCTTAGACATATTCACGCCAATTAATTTTTTCATGAACCTTACGAAACGACTTCTTCCAAAACATTTTGAGATTGTTTCTGTACCCAAAATCAAACTGATATTTATTTTTATCTTTGTTTCTCTCGGATAAATGTTGCATGTACCAAATTTCATGAGTCTACTTCAGATATTCCCCTAAATTAAACAATGCTTACTTGTCGTTATGTTCTTCAAAATGAAGAAAGTCTGAAATATCCATAAAGCAGATATCAGCCCAAATATGATTAGAATCATTGATATTATGCTCACTCCCAAATTCTGCTTATCTTCCAACACGAGATGTTTGAAAATCCATGCAACTACAGTACAAAGCTGAACTTCGAATGTCAACAAAAACAAATAAAAAAGTAAATGATTCCTTTCTCCAACGCATGTGCGTAGAAACGGGCAATGATGGTCGAATGTTGAGACACATCGATTGCAATCTCTGCAATGTTTCTGTCTGAATGCGAATTTCACATTGCAGGTTGCACATGTTGGGCATATTGGATATGTTGGAACCTATTACTATTACTATTTCTTTTGTTTTTACAGTATGCCATTGATGCTTTATTGCATGATGCTTTATTGCATGATGCTTTATTGCATGCTGCTTCCATATGCTGTTTCAATGTCAGAATCATTAGCAATATCAACATATCCGGGCTACATTAATGAGATAAATACATTCCTAAATGCTGCCAACATAAAGAAGAGACATGGCAGAATAGCCAATAAACAAAGTGTGACTTTTAAGTGAGTATCTTCAATAATTTGTTGTTATTTTGTGTGCGTCAATTAATAATAGACCGCCACGTTGGCGACTATTTGAAGAAATGCGAACACAATTGATGGCGTTTTACGGGGTGTAAAAGACTACATTAAATAATTGTATAGTTATAATATTGTTTATGTTCTGCAAAAGGATATCATTATGATTTCTACATTGCTTTCTATTATTAGAGCTTTGCCATTACGCTGAGAAACCACTTGGCAGCATTCTCGAAATCGATTGCTTAGTTGTATATCTGAGCTGAAATTCGACAGAGCACTTTTCCTTCGAATTTATAAAACACTGGGTAACAGTTATATTTCTCCAAAACGGCATTTGCAGCCTTGACGCAAAGGTCAATATCATCTGACGGCGCGTATATGTTGTTCATGTTACAAATCATGCGGGGATCTTCAGTCAGCAGTTTTGTGCCCCAAATTTGTGCCATCTTATTTCCTGCATCTTTGGATAAGTCCTTACAGTAATTCTGAACAGCGTTGATTCCGAAGCTATTGAAGTATTACAGACCTTTTGGAACAGCCAGATACGAGCTATAGTCGCGAGTGCCTGTCCAAAAGAATTATCTAGCAATGCCTTCTCCCTTGAAATTACCAGTGAGCGCAGGATGTATTTTCTGAAAATAAACTACAATTTACACCCAGAAGACCATCTGCAATATAGAGGAAAGCTGCAGATTTCGGAGCATAGGCCCATTTATGGAAATTAGAAAAGTATGCATCGGCCTAAATCTGCTCCATACTGATATTTAAATGGCAAATTGCATGCGCTCCATCAACAAAAAGCATGATGTTCTTTTCCTTGAGAAATAGGGAGATGCTCTCGATTGGCATCACGACTGCAGGTGTTGAGATTATATGGTCGAACACTGCTAGTCTGATTTGTTTCGGGCATGCGTTGATTGTGTTTTCGATTTTCAGTTGGACTGCATTAATACTCTTAAAATCCTCAATCGTGAAATTAATCTAAATAATTTCAGGAGTACAGGCAGCACAACCACTCCGAATTTCTCCACCAAATAGTCGATGGTCTTCCTAACACAAGAGTATGCAGTATTTGGCAGAGCAATTACATCATCTTTCTCCCAATTCAAAGATTTCAGCAATGAATTAATGCCATCTGTAGCATTTTGAATCATGAAAACATTGTTAGCATTGCATTTGATTTTATTAGCAACTATTGCTCGTGTGGAATTTACCATCCCTTCGACATTGAACCTCAAGAATGTTTAGGAATTGAATTCCATGAGCTATTAAATTCTTTTCTTTTATTGCATGACAACCCTCGGGCATGCGCCATAACTCCCATGGTTCACATTCACATATTTTGGGTCTATATAGAAATCTGCGAGCCTTTACTTACCAAAATCACCAGCTTTCATTATGCAGTATTTGGTTGTTTTTTATAGGATTTATGATTAAACGAGGGTGTCAATGCATACAAAAGAAGCATCCGCCAATAACAAACTCTATTATAATAATAACAAAATATGCTAACAACACAGCATAATGTAGGAAACAACTACTACACCGGACTCATCACATGCCTGCCCGCAGGCTCTCTCAACTCTTACTGCATCCTGTAAATTTAAATATTATGAGGATAGAAAAGGCTCCTAATTTTCAATAAGCTTTGTCATAGCCTGCTTCTGCTGCTTAGAAATCTATAAACAGGCCAGTATCTATGGCTTTTCACTTCGCTGGAAGGTGATCAGTCTGATTCTGATGGTTTCCTCCCTGCTTGGTAACATTTTGATTATTCAGCGAACATGGCATTTTGTATATGGAATACCGTCTATTAGTTGTACTCGCTCGAGTCCTTCCTCAACAGCATGTATTTCCTTACTATTGTCGGCTATGTCTGTCGCATGTACATCATCAAAAAAAACCTCTAGCATACAAAGCCATACATCCATTATAGTTTCATTGCATCCTTGATGGTGATGTCTGTGTTCTATATTGCAATCCTCATCGACTCCATGGTCAAGGAGAATGACATCGGCATGGTAAACAACTCATGCGAATAAATATGGTATTTGTGTGTCAATGTGGTCTGTTTGCTTCTGTGCATCATTGCGATGATTGTGCTATTTATCAACCAGAACGAATAACTAAAAAAGATAGAAGCTTTGGCTGTTGATGCCAGCAAGGTGAATAACCCCTTACTGGCCCTATGGTTCTGGATGGGGTTCAACACTCTTGCACAAGTTATCAATCTCGTGGAAACTGGCCTATTCTTAAATGTCACACAGGAACAGTCCTGCATGATCATTAACAACTCCTAAAATGGCAACAATGTCTTAATGTTCTTCTTCGCAATTGCTACAATTGTCAGCGGATATGCCGCAACTCTTTGGTACTATGTCACAACTAGAAAGAAAGTGGAGGAATTACATTCAGTTATTTCGATTTATAATGAGCATCTACAAATCAACAAGAATATCAAGGAGAGGGAGAGGGAGAGTAGGGACCGAAGGGAAAGCAGTAGTGAAAAAATAAACTATCAAAGTAGTGGCTTCGAAGAGATCAAGATCGGACACGGGTTATAAATGCTGGATTCAGTCAATGACAACCTTATCTTATGAGTACAGGGCAGATTTGTTTCCTATATTTAATTTTCTTTTTCAATGGTTTTATGCTATTAATTATCAAAATATGGGAGGGAGGGAGGGATGTGAACTCTCCACTTATTATTAGCTAAATGAAGGAATGAGTGAACTTTATCTGAACTGCGATTCTTGTGTCAGGAGTTTTATATGCCTCACTATTAGATATGCTTGTGAAATGTGAATGTGAAGAATATGCGAAATATATAGGAAGTTGTATACAAATAGATAGATATAAACATAGGAATAATAATTTAAACTGATCAGATATTCTTCTTCGAAAAATAGGCTGGACTTTGCTCAAAGTACAATTCGGTCCTATTATTCTGTATCAGTTGATGGTTTCTCTCTAAACCAAGGGTATTTGCCAGCATATTTAAATACTGACGATCATTGGTCTTCATAAACTCCCTCAATAGATATTTCGCATCCCCGAGGGTCAGATCGGCTTGACGATGTTGAGTTTCTAACTGAATCTGAGTATTGTTGGTGATAAGCAAGTTTATAGGCTAGTAATTCCTGCTCATGTTGAGACTACTACCATCATTTAGGGAAGTTATTTCGTGATGGGTTTGCTTCGATGCAAGCTATCTGTGGTTCGGTTCATAGTGTTTTCTGTGATTTTCCTTCAGTTTGTGAATTTATTAATTTTTGTCATGGATTTCGTTTTGCTTTGGCTCATAGACTTCCATGAACAAGTGCTGTATGAATTTTAGCCAATTGTCCATATAGCCCGAGTTATCCCCATTTTGGAGGTACCGGTTATGTGAAATGGAGTAGTTTGCCATGCTCTGAGCATTGCTGATATACTTATTGGCCATCAACCATTTGAACAATCTCTCCATTTTGTCTTGTAGCAATATCATTAGTGGCTAAGTAGTGGTGCTAGAATCGCGCTACTTCTGCTGTAATAAGGTTATTTTATTTTTGAGGCTACGATTTGCTTAGACTAAGTCAGCAACTTCTAAGTTAATCCTTCGGAGGATTTCGAGCTCAGCTTCATCGTATGACTCATCAATGTTATTATACTATTCTGGGTCGGAATTGCTCTTGGTCTTTGAACTTATTAGCTTTAGTTCTGTTTTTGTATGTCCAAGAAGGCCTAAATTCCTGTGGCTTTCTGGGGAATAAGAGTTTATATTTTGTTGCTGTGGAGAGTGTTGCGAAGAGTTTTACAATGTGTGTTGTTGTGGAGAATGGACGTGTGCCGAATGTGAATTGTAATTGTCTATTGGCCTTGGATTCTACGGAGTAAGAGCATGACTGGAATTTTTAAGTTGAGCAAGGGACTATCTAAGCGATTCGACTGTTTTAACCAAGTGTAAATTCTCTTTCTCCAACATATATATTTAACTTTATAGTTTTTTAATTTGTTCGAAATGTTGCTTCTAAATTGCCTAATTCTATTTGACTGTTTCAGTGAATCGCATAGGCTTCTGATTGTTGGCCAGATATTAAAGTTCAGCAATTAACTGTTTATTGACCTCTTTAGCGTTGTTTAATTCTGCTTCTATGGAATCTGTCTATTCTTTTAAATTCTTCAGATCAATGCCTTTCTTCCTTGATTCTTCTCTGGTATAGATTTCCTCTCTCTCAAGATTTGCTATAATCTTTTTCAGAATGTCCACTTAATCTTCATGCTGTTACTTCCATTGCTTTAATATTTACAATTATTTTGATTAACGCCTCAATTAATTCAATTATTTTTAAGGCTATTATTATTGACTATGTTCCTCTTTGTATCCTCTTTGTGGCTGGTGCTCTCTATCGTAAATGTTGTGATGGTTATGATTGTGATTGTGAGAGTGATTGTCCTAATGGTTGTGATTTTTCTAATTGCGCTTGGTGTTATTTATTTTGTTATGATTAATGTCATTGTTATTTTTGTCTGATGTTTTATCTTGTGTGATAATTTGAGTGAGTTTAGCGACTTGCTCCTCCAGATTTTTGTTATGAATTAGTATATCAATCATCTGCTTCTATATAACTTACTTCCGATTGTTTATTATTTGATTATTATGGCCATTGTGATCATTGCTCTCATTATCATGATCATCATTTTAATTGTTATATCTGTATTCGATATTGCGCTGTTTGTTTCGATTTGTTAGATTATTGTGGTGGTTTATGTTAGAGTTGGTGTTGAAATCATCGTTATTGTCTATGCCACCATTTGTCTTTGTTTTTGCTGACACTGCGAGCATCTGCTCTAACAAAGCCTCAAATTATTTGGATAGTCGCATAATGAAAATATTTTTATTTTTCTCTGCTGTTATTATTTACTGTCTTTGATTATTTAGTTCCTATTTGAGAAGCTTTAGAAGCTTGAACATTTTTTTTACTGTAGAGTAGAGCTTATCATCGGGGTTGTTATGGCTTTTTAACTAGTTTAAGGTATCCTATTATTTCTATAGTATTTATTCAACACTTTGATTAACTTATTGCTACTTTAGCCGCTGTCGTTCAGCTTATGAACTATCGGCTGCTTTATGTTTATCTGATTTGCTATATTCGATGAGGACTGGCTTGGATTATTCGATTCTACTCATTGATAGTCTCCTCTTCGTTTCTTTTTACTTTTATTTCTACTTGTCTTTTTCTGCGAGATTGTCCCGATGCTTTTCTCTTTCTTTTTCCCTCTTGTCTCTTTCTGCTTCCATTTGTTCGATTTGTCCGTGCATGTTCTCTATGTTGCCGTAGAAGACATCAGTCTCTTCCCGAATACGTTAATTCTGAGCCCATAAGTCCCTATTTTCCTCGGTTGCGCGCTGGAGCTACTTTTCCAGAGATTAGATTTGAAGCTAAAGATTATGAATATTGGTATTATATTTTTGTTGTAAATTGTTGTTAATCTAAGTTAAGTCTAAATTCTTTTCTTGCACTTTTCGCAGATTCTAGACATTACTATTATTTTGTTGCAATAATTTGTTGAATTATTCTCTGGTGATCTGTTATTCTTTCCCTTATTTCTCTTATTATTCTCCTTTATTTATGTAGTGGATAACCTCATCTCTAAAATTATCAACACTATCGTCTTTGTTGCTTTCGATGCTATCTCTGTTCTATTGGCTTTTATCATTATGACCTTCAGAAATGCTACCTTTTATTTCACTGTGCGTCTGCACACCAAGCAATTACTTTTCTAACTCCGCTTTTACTTTCATGAGCATTTCAATTTACTAATTTAGCCTATTGATAGTAATAACATGCTATGAATCGTTGAGTTAGAGGCGTTGTTGGAGAATGTTAAGTTGGTTTCGAAGTTGTTCATTATCGGAGTTGAGATAGTTCTGCTATAAGATAAGTACATCTTTTTGTTCTTGCAATTATTTGTTAATAGATGTAGCTTCAAGGATTTGTGAGGTTAATGTTTTAATATGTGCAGTGAGAAGTTAAAGGTTTTGAACGGAATTTTGAGAAAAGCTAGATGCATTATTGCTTATTTCGTGTAGAGGATTAAACTGTGCTTCCTGAAGTATTGCGATTGGGAGAGTATGAGTTTAATGGAAGAGAGATTACTTGGAATTGTCATGCTCAAGTTGCAATTCGTTCTACTATTCGATAATCTTTGCATTAAGTTTGTGGACTTCCTCCTTTTCATTAGGGTGTGAATGCTGATTCGTCAGTTCTTTTTCCAATTCGACAATCTTTGCATTAAGTTTGTGGACTTTATCTGTGTCTTTGGGCTGTTTGCGTTCATATTGTAATTCTTTCTCCAATTCGACAATCTTTGCATTAAGTTTGTGGACTTCCTCCTTTTCATTGGGGTGTGAATGCTGATTCGTCAGTTCTTTCTCCAATTCGACAATCTTTGCATTAAGTTTGTGGACTTCCTCCTTTTCATTGGGGTGTGAATGCTGATTCGTCAGTTCTTTCTCCAATTCGACAATCTTTGCATTAAGTTTGTGGACTTTATCTGTGTCTTTGGGCTGTTTGCGTTCATATTGTAATTCTTTCTCCAATTCGACAATCTTTGCATTAAGTTTGTGATGTTCCATATCATGTCTTTACTCCGTTTTCTTATTGTTTGCTTTTTGAGATATTATATTTTTGTTGGTTTCTACATTGAACACAGGATCTTCAAACATCGCAATTTAATTCATTAACTTATCAACCTGCTTTCTCAACATTTCATTTTCCTCAATATAGACCAAGACAGCACTATCCATCGAGTTACTCCTTCTGATCTTATCTTCCTCTCTCCTAAACTAATTATCATTGTTCCCACCCATATTGGCATTGTACAAATTACTAACATTGACACCTATATCATGACTATTTTCCAATGAATTCTAATTATCTGTATCAGCATGCGCATTAACAATCTAATTGATATGCTGCTGCAGTTTTAGGTTATGCTGTTGAAGTTGTTGATTGTTTTATTTAGTTATTTATAGTTATTTTGATAGATGCTACATTTTCATTGTGAGGGTATATATGTGTTTATCCTTTTGTTAGATTTGTTATTTGTGCTCGATAATGGGGATTGTTTGGGTATTGTGTGTGTTATGAGTATTGCGGATGTGATGAGGAAAGAGTTGATGTTATTATTTGGGCTATTAGCGCTCATCTTCCTGGTCGTTTGCATCTGTGCGTTTTGTATGTGTATTTGTTCGCACCTTATTAATTACGCTGGCATTCATGTGATCGTTTAGAATTCTTTCTCTTTTATTCGATTAATCCAACTTCTACTTATACAACTCGATTTAATTATTCAGCTTTTCGATGTGCCCGTTCAATTTATCGATCACACTCTCAGAATTTGTATCTTGTTCTCGTTTTAATGGTGATGATAGTGAGATTTGGTGTTATTTTCGCCATTGGAGTTATTGTTGGAGTTGTTAATTGAGTTATCTGATTTGTTGTTGGAGTTGTTACTATCTTTGTTTACTGTTTGATTACTCAATTTGGCTTTTTGTTAGCATTTGTTACTTTTATTGTTGTTATCTCTCCAACTATTGGCTAATGTCTTGTAGGAATTCATGCTCGTTATTCGATTATGGTCCATGATTTCCTATTCCCTTTAACCTTAAGCTGGCAATATGCTGCATTAACCCTTTAATCCTTAATTTTAACCTCTCATTTTCCTTCTGGAGCTCATCCCCGCCCATTCCAATAACATCTAAATTATCCTCAATATGTTTATTTAATTAAATGAGCTTATTATTCAGTTTCTCAATAGTGGATATAGACTTGCTCTCATTATCAATTTCCTGTCCGATATCTTTCACACGTGATAATTCATGTGACAAGTCTGAGATCTCTTGTTTGAGCAGTTAAACTTAGTAGTAGTGTTTATTGTTATGTTATTGAGCAAGTGTTGCAATTGTGTTGTTTAGTTTATTAATTTACTGGGCATTTGATTGTAGCTATTGGTTTTGTGAAAGTATTGCCGATTGGAGATGCTTTATGTGATTGGATAGGAATTTTGTGTCATCTGTTGTTAGTTGGGGGTGTTCGTTCGAGAGGAGTTTTGAGCAGTATTATGATTAAGTGAGATCTGTGTTACGAGGGGTGTTGGGAGTTACGATGATATGTGGCACGATTGGGACTGTTGCAGGGGATTATAACTTAATTGGGTTTGATTGTTAGATTCTCTCTTCTTTGTGATTGCTGCCAATTTGTTTATTTAAATCATGGGGTCTTTAGGGGCCGTGGTGTCGGACGAGAGTGTCAAGCTGCTGTTGTAGCTGCTGGTTGGCACTCTTCAGATTTTTAAGCTCTTCTTTTAATCCCATAATCTCAGATGTCTTATTTTTGATTTTGGCCATAAGCTGCATATTTTATTGTTTGAGAACCCTAGCTTCTAACTTCGCATCCTAAATTTGTTTCTTACTGGCAATATGATTATCCCTATTGACAGCCTTATAATTATGAAACTGCAAATGCAAAGCATTATATCTTTCCTACCAATTCTTTGTTGATGACTAACTCTCGTTGAAGCTAATGTAACTGTTGGGGTTTGTGGCAGTATGCAATGCTACACTATTGCTGTTGCTATTGTTGGTATTGATGGTGTTGATCAGCTCTTAGATCTTCTATTGGTAGTATTTCTCCTGTGCTTAGTTATTGGCTTCGAGTTGATGTATTTGCGATTAGAGGCTACGCAATTGATCGATGATGTTTGCATTGATTGATCGGAGATTGATAATCTAGTCGATGAGCTATTGAGCTTCCAGACTATCGTCAGATAGTTAATTTGATTTATCGTTGTTGTTATTGTTGCTGTTATTGTTGTTATTGTTGTTGCTGCCATCATTATTGTTGCTGAGACTGTTCTTAGACAATTTGGACATTTCATTAATCTTCTCAATTTCAATGCATAACTCCTCAATCTTATCACTAAGTTATTTGATACGTTCCTACATTTCCCCATGTTTGTAGTCTCTCTTCTCTATTTATTAGACATAGTGTTCAATTTATTTCTAATTATTCAATAGCAATTATTGTAATTATCTATGCTACGACTGCAGTTTCTCGTGTTGGATTTAGAGTTGCTTATGAACACGGGTATCATTGTTATGTTTTTCGAGTATTTATGCGTACTTTGATTACCAGAACTATGCGGATGATGATGGTTTGAGGATAGTTACCACCTCTTTCTTTTTCTATGAGAGTTCATGATACTTTTTCTATAGTGATGCATATTTGTTCTTCAGTTACTTTATCTATTAATCGTAGGCATGGTTGTTATTGCTAGTATGAGTTTAGGGGGAGTTTAACTTCAGTTCTTCAATGTTATTTGGTGTGTTTGTTGGGTTTGACTTATTGTTTGGATAATGATCTTGTTTTTGTTTATGTTGGGTTAACTGTTGTTGCAGATTGACAATAGTTTTTGTTAGCTATTAAATTTGTGCTTCATATTCTTCGACTGTGATGTTAAGATTGGTCTTTAACTGTTACATTTACTTATCTTTGATTGTTTTTAGTTGTTTCATTTATTCGGTCATTGCTTCATATTTGTGGAGTAGTTGGTTGTGTTATTATCTTTTACTATTTTCCTCATGAAGATGATGATGGTTGTCCCCTTTGTTATTCACATATTCCTCGATTTGTAGCTATTCTAACTACTGTTTCAGCTACTTAATTTGTTGGTCTTTATCTTACTCAAGCTTTTGAATATCCTTCTATAAGTTTGTATACTTCAGTTCCATATTCTTGATTGTTTGCAATAGCTGTGTATTTTATTGTTCGGGGGATGTGAGAAGCTAGTAACCATCTACTTTGAGGGCTTGTTACGGCTAATAATGGGACTGTTTGAGTTTTTTATGCTATTCTTACAGTTTGGAATGCTTATGTTTCAGGATTTCATTTTATTATTTTATGATATCGTGTTCGTGCTTAGTTATGGCATATTACTATTTGCTGTTTTGGTGTTGGTGTAGATTTAGGGCATTGTTAGCATTTAGTTGGGCGATCTCGGCATTGAGGTCAGCAATGGCAGTTTGGAACTGTTCGATTTCCTGATTGTACTGGTTGTCGATTTTAATGAGGAGCAGATCTTTGTCGACGAGTTCTTCAGTTAGTTTGGCATTGCTTTTGCGTAGTTCTGCAATATCAATTTTCATGCGTTAAATCATTCCTTCAGCATTCTGAAGTCCCTCAATGACTGACTCATGTTCCTCAATGTCAATATTCTCCTCCTTCTCCCGAAACAGTTCTTCCTCCAATGCTTGTATTTCCTGATCTTTTTCATCCCTCAACAGTTGGAACTAATCAACCAGCTTATTGATCTGCTGTTCCTTCTCTTTCAACATCTCAATAAGTTTGGCATGGCTTAAGTTACTGATTTGTGTATTGTGTATATTGTGTGTATTGTGCAGATTAATATGCTCACTGTTGTTTCTGTGTTGGTCGAAGGCATTGGAATCATCAGAAATCAGAAGATTGCTATCTGGGACAAGAATCTATTACTTATTGTGCATCTAATCGAGTTTATGGACATAGCCATCAATTTGTTACTCGAGATCTAAGAGATCACTGCTCTTATCTTATTTGTCCTGTTGTTGGGATTGTGATTGGGATTGTAGCTGTTTATCAGATTGATGCGACTGTCTCTCTTCTTGCTTTATCTGGTAATTCTCTTTGCTGTTGCTCTCGCATATATCGATTAGCTGGTACAATGCGGCAATGTGGGAATTGCTGCCTGTATTATGAGTGTGGGCATTATGAGTGTGGGCATTATGAGTGTGGGCATTATGAGTGTTGGCATTGTTCGTGTTGCTCAGCTTTGGCACTTTCTTCCACCATTAGCCTCCTTCTTTGATCTTGCTGATAATGTTATTAATGGTATCGAATTCTTCATCGTATGCTTGGAGATGCTGGTTGCGATCGCTTAGCTCTGCATTTATAAGGGCCTGTCTTTCATTATGTTACTTTTATTGTTTGAGCTGTTCCTCCAAGTCTGCTATTCTTTGTTGCTGTTCCTCATATTTGTGTTGTTATTTGAGTCTGTGTTCCTATTTGAGTTTATGCTACTATTCCTCTTTTTATCTTTTCCGGGTCTCATGTTTCTAGAGTTCTTTACCCTGTATTATGATTTATTTGTTCAGCCTGATGATCCTATTCCTCATATTTTTCTCTAAGTTTTAGAAGTATTCTATAAGTTTGAGGAGGAACTCGAGTAGCTGCAGATCCGCGTGTGATTTCTTCGATCGCTTCAATGTAATAATCTTTGCGATTTGTATTGCTATTTTCTTATAGCTTATAGTCTCTGTGGGCTCCAGCTCTGACTCCTAATAATGTTCCTCATAGAGCACCGATGGGATATCAGGGATCTATTCGATGATATCTGAGATTTGTTTACTATTGCTCTATTACTTATCGTAATGCTACTATAATTATTTCTAGAGAGAGTGCACTTGTTTCTGGAGTTGTTAAGTTTTGCTCTAAAGTGCATGGATTTGGTCTTATTTCTATTTTTATCTATTTGTATGTTTCGATTGTTCGGCATTGTCGGTATTGTTTGTTGTATGCTTTTTATTTGTTTCAATATTTCGATTAGCTTTTCTGATGCTTTAATTATTGATTGTAATGAGCTGTTCCTTCAATTGTTTGTTCTATTCTGCAAGTTACTGATTCGAGGCAGTTAGTGATTGAATTTTGGATGAGAGCTACTTCAATTGTTATTGTTATTGACGATGTAGTTTCTATTGGTTGGATGGTTTGCTAACATGAGTATTGTTTCCGATATTTTTAAGTTGCTCGAGCTGATGGTCCTTATCAGTGATGAGTTTTAGCAGTCTCGCCAGTTAATGCTCATAGAATTATAGTTTTTGTTTATCCTCGTTGGTCTCCTCCTGCTCAACTATATGCGATTTCATGACATTCTCTGAGTTCTTCCTCTACTTTTTTGGATTGTTGTTATCGAGTTGTTCTTCGTTATTTTTCATATGATTTTTATTGTAATTTTTGGGAGAATTAACTACTTTGTTGGCGTTGACATTTCTTGTAAACTGCCTATTAATCTCGAGGACATCATCCACAATGTCCTTCTTCCTCGATAGATATCTGCTAGGCCTACCCTGTGAATCCACCTGCGACGATATCTCACTACCATGGAACTATGAAGCACTCTATTGGTCTAATGGACCCAAATTTGATGCCATTATATTTCTGAATGTCTCCACAACATGAGTATTGCTCTCGCCATTGCTGTTATTATCATACAGATTCATTCTCTTGAATAGCCTTTCTATTTCAACTTTCTTACGGTTGGGATTGAATCTGTTGTTGTTGTAGATGTTGGCGAATGTCTCAATGAAGATCAATGTTTGTTTATTGTTGTTTTATTACTATTTCTTAGGATTGCCTAAGTTCTTGCTTTGAGTTCTATAGACTGTAATCAGCCCATGTAGCTTTTCACTTAGTGACAGATTCTTAACGTGTGGGTTATTGACGAGTGATGTCAGCTCATACCCATAATCCTTATTCTCATTGACCTTGTTTAGTATCTATGTGACTTTAGCACCAAGTTTATCATAGCTGTCAATAGTCTTCTAAAGCTACTTTATTCTATTATTCAATTCCTGGATTTTCTACTTGTTTTGTTTATTGCTGCTTTGTTCTTATATTTGTTACTGGTTGATATTGTGACTGGCTTTGCTATTGGCTCTATTATTGCCAAAGTTGGTAGCATTGGTGATAGCCTTTTTAGTAAGTAACTGTTTTGATTCTTGTTATTTAGCGAGAAGTGCTTTCTTGTACAGATCTTAAACCCGATTGATGTAATGGTTCTAATATTTGGCTTTGTCGATGTTTCTGCGTTTCAATAACTGTATCTATTTGTTTTTTTATTTTAACTACTTTATTAGTTGTTGGAGCTGACCTTCGCGCTAAATGTCACTATTTTTGTTGTTGTTGTTGTTGTTCATGATTAGTAGCCAAGTGATGTACTCATTCTCTTGCAAGCATTCATGATTCTATACTATCAAAGATAATAGTAATTTATAAAGCAGTGTATTTTTTGAGGCTGACTCCTCATTCCCGAATCTCTTCATAAAAATTTAGACATTTTTCTGCAAGCTGACCATATCATTGTTGGTGATGTTCTCCGCAATGAGTAGATTAAGTTTGTTCATTTCTTATTATTTCTTTGCAGTGCCATTCTTTCTGGCAAATTGATCAGCTTCGTATTTCTATTGTTTTCTCTTTTTCTCTTAGAGTTCGTGTCCTTAAACTTTTGATTTATAGGTTCGGGCCTCTTCGCTTATTTAGTTCATCATTTTGATCATGTTGAATAGAGCTGTAACGGTGAGTTCGTTGTCAAATAGTTTTGCTTTGAATTTCTTATTGGAGTTTTTTATTCGTTCGAGTCTTTTGGCTTCGTTTTGGATGACTTCTTTTGAGTTTTTGTCTGTTTACTTTGAGTATACTGCTCGATCGAGCCTCTGAATTTTGGTTAAGGCCTCTCGCGCTTCCTCGCTAAGTCTCATATGACGATCAAACTCTTATTCACCCGTAAATACCTGAACGTTCTCTGAGAGAATACTGCCTTATTGGACTATTTCTCTTTTGGGCCTACTGACACTTTCTGTTTCAACATGCTGCGTATGTTGTGTATGCACTATCTGACGCGTATCATGTGCATATTGCGCGTGCTGCTAAGTCTGCTCTTTTTACTAGACTTTGATTTGGGGACGCCTACGAATTGGTTTATTCCCAAAGATCTCATCTTCTAATGATTGGTAATTGCTGTTCGTGGTTTTGGCATCTGTACTTTTGACAGATCGTAAGTTTCGAGCATCTTTGACTCTTGTTGCTTACTGTTCTACATTCTCCTGTTATTTAGGTTATTATGTTTTGAGCTGTGGACGCCTGCGTATCGGCTTAATCCCTAATATTTAATCCTCCAAGGATTAATAAACTGTGGCAATAGCCTTGGCATCAGTGCTTTTAACATTGCGCAAGTTCTTGACCTCCTTAGAGTTGGATTATTGTTCGGGAGTAGCCTACTAAATATTTGATTATTTGGGGATAGGATTCCTGCGTAGTGGACGTTTGTTAGGCTGCTAACTCATGTTTTGATTTGATAAATATTTTAGATAATCAAACAAACAAAAGGGTACTGGAAATTCAGTAATAACTAAGAAGCAGGCATATAATCAAACACATCAATGCTGGAAATGAAAATGGAAATTGAATGTAAGGGATTTTAGGTTTATAATGTGTTGTGATTGCAAGCTGGGAAATAATTAAATCAGCGGATACAATTTTAAATATGTTCATATCTAATAGTATGTCTCTATTATATGAATTTTCTGCATTATTGGAGGAGGGGTATGTTAGATATACAATATGATACTATAGGATACGACACCATATGATTTTATATGATTCTATATGATTTTATATGATTCTATATGATTCTATATGATTTTATATGATTCTATATGATTTTATATGATTCTATATGATTCTATATGATTCTATATGATTCTATATGATTCTATATGATTTTATATGATTCTATATGATTCTATATGATTCTATATGATTCTATATGATTCTATATGATTCTATATGATTCTATATGATTCTATATGATTCTATATGATTCTATATGATTCTATATGATATGATATATCTAATGTATGTTGCATGGTCATGTTGGAGACAGGATGTTCAATTATGACAAGCCATCACATCTCGATTGAGATCTCCCAATCTCCCATAAGCATCACATACACATACACATATACACACATCCACACATAGCAAACTCTCTCCTACATTCCACTATATAAATAAAAACTCCAATACAATTACTTTATATCACCAATCTAAACTCTATTAACAACAACAAAAATCCTAAAATCACAATAACATAATTTAGGCGCACTCACTATAATAAATAAATCCTGACAATCATAACTAAACCAAACAAAGGATAAATCGCAAATGTATATCGACCCATTCAACTCAAACTCAAACTCCAACATCTCCCGCAATGCCAACACTTCCTCTAACCTTAACTCCAAGAAATCAGCATTCGGTAACAACAATGCTTAGGGATTAATTTCTATGTCCCTCAAAATGCTCAACTAATGTCTCTCCAAATAATCTAAACAAATCGATGGTATAGATTTCACTCGTGTTCGCACAATCTGCAGACTTGAGAAATAAACACGTATTAATCATAAATCAATATTGCTCATAAATGATTAAAGCGGGGTGTGTAAAGTGATAAAGCCACTGGTAATATAGCAAAATGTGAATAACAGTGATGTATAGTTTGAGGATGAATTATAGAGCAATTGCTACTATTAGTTCATTCTGTCTATAAGGGAGGACAAACAGTAGTTTATACTCTATAGTGAAAAAATGAGGAAAATTTAGAAGTATGAAGAAGTTATCGAACATTTGATCAGGGTTATGTTTGCTAGTCTGGAAAGAAAGAATATGGTCAACCATCGGAAATGACGAAGTTATCATTATTTTAGGATTTTGAGATGTATTATAATTATGGGATTAATCATTGAAGGCATAAAATAATTGTTGTTGTTTATAATTTTAAGAAATTGTTGCCCAATTGGCTTAATTTGATAATAATGTTTATTAAGTATCAGCTGTTTGGGAAAACATAAGGTAATAAAGATATTCGATTGGTCACATGAAATATAAAGCAGCCTTACTTTAATAATTTCTGAACAATCTGAACAATAAACTCTGCTAATTATCGAAACTGTTGATCGAGGAGGACTAATGGAATGCTTAATGATAATGATAATGATAATGATAATGATAATGATAATGATAATGATAATGATAATGATAATGATAATGATAATGATAATGATAATGATAATGATAATGATAATGATAATGATAATGATAATGATAATGATAATGATAATGATAATGATAATGATAATGATAATGATAATGATAATGATAATGATAATGATAATGATAATGATAATGATAATGATAATGATAATGATAATGATAATGATAATGATAATGATAATGATAATGATGGGGGTTGGGGTTGGGGTTGGGGTTGGGGTTGGGGTTGGGGTTGGGGTTGGGGTTGGGGTTGGGGTTGGGAGCCACATGGGGCATCGGAGTCGACCTACCTCGATTGCTCATACGCTATGCTCGGGCCTATCCAATGGTCACCAATTTTCATACCATCAGCATGATGATCATCGGCTTGCTCACTCTTATGTATACCATCACAATTACTGCTGTCTATTTCGGTCAGTCTGTCAGCACTACCTTATCGGGTATTCCTCTTGTCAATTTCGTGTTGCTCTGGATACTGTCGGTCGGAATAGTCCTACAATTTTTATTGGGTTTTAGAGTACGTTTCGAGATGGTGAGCCCTAAACTCAGCACTGACATGTTCGCATTCAAATCTACACATCGCTACCTAGGCATCACACTATCATTGTTAGGCAAGGTCATTGTAGCATTATAGTTGTTCCAGATCGAGCAACAGATCCTCTTCCGTTCATGGCTCTTCATCTGTGGAGCATTGCTCTTCGTATTCATCGTATTCTAGGTAATATACCGCATTCAAACCAGAAGCCTAATGCTGAAATTCCCATTAAAACACCACTCAAAGCACCAGAAACTCCACTTATAGATTCTAGAGAACATCAACAACCAAGTCGAAGATTTCAAGGATTATAAGTAGCTGGGGGTTCGCTACCTGATCATCGATAACATTATGTACTATATCGATGAGAATTTCATACATCCTGGCGGCGAGTATATCTTCTCCTTGTTTAATGGTCAGGAGGTTAATTACTTATTTCGAGGCACGCACCAGCTGGCTCCGGATTTCCCGAGGCATCGTCACACCAAGTATGCTATGAACTACTTGGAGGAGAGGAAAATAGGGGAGATTCTTGTGGAAAGTATTCTGTTGAACTATACGGCTTAGTCCATGGAGCTGGTTCAGTGGAAGATCACTGCCTTGGAGGAAATGGATGGGGATTCTATGCTGGCCCAGTTTTAGGCTCAGGAGGGTAACCTAAGGCAGAACCTTAAAGTATAGAACTTCGGCAAGTACATGATGGTCTCCTGCCCAACAGAAGAAGTCATTGGCAAGGAACAAAGACCATACTCCATTGTGATGTCGCTGAGCGAATATCAATGCAAAATTCTATATCGATTCAAGTAGTCCTATAAAACCTATTATTTGGATAGCAAAAGCTCCTTTGAGAACAAAGAGAACGACTTGGATATTCTCGAAAGCAATAACTCCACTCTCACTTTTTGCATTAAAAAGTATAGACGTGGTACTTTAACCAACTTCATGTTCTCATCCTGGAGAGACAAGAGTTTCTCAATTATGGGCCCATATGGTCGGGGATTACAGCTGAAGCCTCGAACAAAGGGAGGGTTCTACATAATAATAGCAGCCGGTACCGGAGTACTGCCCTTCGTCGATATGTTCCATTATCTGCTTCTTAAAACTCTGTACAAGCTGATCGGCCGTAAAGCAGGAGAATTAGCAGCCAAAAGAATAAACTAAGAGCGCATCGATTACTAATAACTTGAAAACGTAAAGATCCTCTTCATCGGCTCATTCCTTTCCCCAAAGCACTTCTACTTGGACAGCGTAATCAAGGATCTCTATCATCTCAACCGCAAACATAACCTAGGTACTTCCACTTTAACCATTAGATGAATTCGATATGATGTTACGTTACAACAACATGGAAGCAGAGACTGACATTCGGATGATCACCGAGCACTTTCATAGTGGTTTCATTAAGACATTGCTGGATATGAACCCATCGAGATTGTACTATTGTGGGCCATCTTGTATTTAGCATACGATTCGGTCAGTTCAAGCAGAGAGTAAAAGCAATACTACTTTTTTGTATATTTGAATTTTTATCATGGAAAAGTTTTAATGTATCGAGGTTGTTATGACAATGTGATTTTAGAGAATTTATATTAGATTATATTAAATGTGTTTAGACGAATTGATATTATATTTAGGGAGCTTAGCTTAGAGTATTCTGTATTTTGATATGATAGGATTTTACTATGTATTGTAATATAGTTTATATAGTTTTTTGGTAAACTAAATTAATTATACCTTAAATTGTGAGTTATATTATAGATTAGTTTTGCAGTAATTCTTAAATAATAATTCTTAACGCATTCATATAATTGGTGTTACTAACGTAAACTTCGCTCTTAGGGAGATAATAATATTAACGATAATGTGAAGCCCAAAGATACATCCTCAACAACAAAACTTCGGCCATAAGATAGCATCACACAGATATTGATTTGATTTACAATCCATTGATAACTAGCTTACATTTCGAATTTGATTATCAAACAAACATTACCACACACAATAAATAAAAAAATTAAGTAAAAAACAGAAAATAAGATAAGTATCTCAGTTTTATGTCTACGTAGAATTAAAGATAAGCCGATTAAATTGAATCGAAGTCATTCACATCGTAATATATATATGAGAATGCCAGCAATATTATACTGTGAATGCTGAGCAAACAATATAATATATTAGAATAATACTAATTATATGCAACTGTTTAAAGAAAAATATCGAAATTATATTAAAGTTGAAATGCGCTTGTTAATTTATATTCGATAATTAATTATACGCATGAACTACGTTGGAGGAACTTTGACGTTGGAGGAACTTTGAAAAAAGACGGTAGTTTGAAAAAAGCTCGTCGGTCAAATATAACGCATGGTGTTTAAGGAAGTTTGGAGACTAATAATCCTAGCGAAACAAATCTATAATTACTGCCTAAGATAAAACTGGGTCAAGAGCTACAAGAAATCGATCAGCTTGCTCTTGAAAGATTTTGCTTGTTCATGAAAGGATCAATAATGAACAAAAATATCAGGAATTAATTTTAAGGCAGATGCTATACGGAGGAAGATCTCAAAAGATGCTACGCGGAGGAAGATTTCAGAGGAACGATAGATGATGCTATTAACTTGGCTCGTCAGTGCGAAAAGATAGGAACTGAGGAAGAAAAAGGCAAAGTGGGGAATTCTCTGAAGGCTGAATAGGAATAAATACAAAACGGAGGCTCAGAATATGATCGACTTATTGAATAATAAAAAGGCAAATACCAAGGTAGAAGCCAATTCAATAAGTCGAGAATAATTCTGGGCGAAGCAGATTGGAAGAATCTGACCAAACTTACTCTTTCATTAGGTAATTAGCACTTATATATCGGGGACAATCCGATTTCAAGCCTCAACCTGCCTTTGTGATCCATAGGTTATCATTCCCGGAAGTGATATCTATGTTTGATCATGTTGCGCAAAAGTATGATTCTTCATATGATAAAATATTCTGGGATTTTATTTGTAATTTATATATCATTTTATAGCAGTATTTATTTATAATGATCATCTTCTTATTGGTTTATATTTCATCATTATTGGCAGACGCATCGGCATTTGTAGTAAACCCTACGTAACAACAAATCACATTTCGGATTTTATTAACACAAATAATTTGTCTTTACTGATTAGATCAAACATATTGTTGAAAGGAGTATCAATAATTATCTTAATAATTTGATAATGAATACGCAATTTCAGCATGAGTATCGGATCAATGAATGGATGTCTCTTGGCTGAGCTTTCCACCTGATTATTATAGTTCAGTTTGTTTATATTGAGTTTGTTATTTGCTTTATGGGTGTGCTGGGGAATAAGATTAGATTTTATTTTGATATTTATTGCGATTTCATTGGGAATTTTAACGTTTAGATTAATTTGTATAAAATTATTGATAACTAAGATGAAAGAGTAAATAATAAAGAGATAGATATTTAAAGGATAGGTAGACTTGGAACTGAAAGGAGTTAAACTTTAATTATTGAATGAGTACTGAAAGTGTGACTAGACTAGACTGCATTCAAAGGCCAAATATAATACTTAATTTGAATCTGTGTTTCAAATTAACTCTGGGTAAACTAACTAGTTTAGTTCTTGGATAAATAAAAAAACTAAATGAATTATTCCAAGGTAAACTAAATTAATTATTAGGTAAATAAAAACTAAATTAATTGTTATAGGGTAAACTAAATGAATTATTCCAGGGTAAACTAAATTAATTCGATATAAATTAATTCTATGGTAAACTAATTTAATTATTGGGTCATTTTAATTTAGTTAATCCTAGGTTAATCCTAGGGTCAACTAAATTATTAAACTCTAGTGTCAACTAATAACTTCAATCAACAAAATAATTCTAGTATGAACATTTGGCTTCTGCTTGTTGCTCTAAGCGGATTCTGCATTATTGGCGCGAACTCTGCTGGGAAATTGCAGATACACTGGCTTAATAATGGGGGCGACACTTTCGACCTTATTTAAGATTTGATTACCTTCAAAGTTTCCTCAACATCTCTCTAAGAATAGATAATCTGCCCGAAGAACAATCACTACACTTATCGCGCTGGCACTACACAAAGGTTTCGTAATTTCTGGCTCGCTGTATAGAACCATATTAGCCTCACACTCGTCCATTCAAATATTTTGGCCCTGTTAAATCTATTAGCATGACAGGTTATTTGAATGGCACAGGCTATTACTCGGGGCAATTAACTCTAGAATAGTATCAAGCAGGAACCTCAGTCGGTCTTACGTATGCTGGAGTTGGCGTAGAAATAAAGGTCGATAGCTATAATAAAACTGCCCCTTATTACGTTCTTATGCAGCTGCACGCAGGTTCGATTGAGAATAACTCTTATTCCTTGCCATAAAGTTGTGAATTTGGTACTTAGATGAGTGCTTCAAACCTTCCCACAATTATTTTGGCAACAGCGATCGTCTTATTGATCATTTATTCGTGAATCTCGAACATATGAAGTTATGATGTGCTGATGATGTTGGCGTATAACAAATTGTAATTGCTATGGAGTATCTGCTTGACAATATTCAGAATCATCGTTCTCGTTAATTTGCTATTATTACCTTAGTTCCAGTATCTTTTCATTTGCATTCCTCCTCAGGAATTATATTATTAATATCGTTTTAAAATGGTGACTGCCTGCCAGGATGCAATAATCAAATGTATTAATTATTATTAATTATTCAGATCGTATTTAATTTAATCTATGAAATTGTCATTATGGAATTGACACTGTCTATTAAATTAGTGCTCTTGCTAACCAAATTAATTAATTTCCATCGATAATAATAATATGGCACACCCACTCTCAAATACAACATAATTTAATGTTCTCACAATGCACATAATAGCTAATGGCTTCAGATCCCTGATGAATTTGTTCGTAAATAAAAATGCGGAAAGCTCTAATAGCATATTCAAATGCTGTTTACTACAACAACATTATACTAAAAGAGCTTGGTTTTCCTACATCATTTTGTTCTGCATATGAATGAGTGAAGGTGCATTCGATTATGTGATCTACTTTGATTATACATTAGATAAATTATAAGTAACACATTGAATATCTATTTATTATTTTATTCAATCATTGCAGAACCAGTCATTGTACCATTGAACAATTGCATATTCATGGCATTAGAATCAATTTGGGGGTTGGGGTTGGGGTTGGGGTTGGAATCGAATAAGTCTCAAGGACTAATGTATTGTATGACGCATTACGCATTATACATTACGCATAACAAAAAGGAACAGACCGGAATTGAACCGGTGACCTTAGGACCTGCAATCCCACGCTCTACCACTGAGCTACTATTCCTCCACGTTCCTTTCTAATCCCGATACTTCTTATCATACTTTCAGTAATCATGTATGTATGTAGTATGCTTTCTTCTCAGTTAGTTTTTATGACCATATTCTTATTTATTCATATGCAAGCTTAGAGCAATGAGATAATCATTATATTTTATGGCGGATGCATCTTTTAATGATTGTTTGTGCTGATTAAATATTGTGGAAGATTAGAATGATGAGGTTTTATGCGGGATGTGCTTATTTTTGTGATTACTAAAGAAGAATTTATTTTATGTGTAATCAAATGACATCATAGAAGTAACAGTATGATAGAAGCAGCATAGAATAGATAAGATAGTCCATTGATAAACAGACATAGGAACAGACGGCCAATAAATGCAATATAAGAAAATCATTCCATTTCACACTCTCCAAAGTTAATTTCCCATAAATGGCCAATATGATTCTACTGGCATAAACCTAACTTACGGTGATTAGTCAACAAGCTCTGTTAGTCAGTCATGCACAGATCCCCTAACTCCTTGTCATCTTTATAAGCCCTGATCTTAATGAACCCGCCATTCCTTCTTTTCCCATAGTCTCTGATCTTCCATGTGTATTTCTCGTCGTCACAGCCAATTTGGCCGTTGATGACCCCGAGGTACTTCTAGGTGAAGGGATGGTAGATGAGCACATCCTCGCTGTTGATTATTGTGAATTTCCAGAGATCGTACTCCAGGATGTGGTTCGATGTGTAAGGACATGCCGATACTTCATTCACCTTCGAGTTCTGAGGCAGTTTGATCTTATGAGTATGCAGGAAGTTCTTGGTTTTGAGGTTGCATAAGGTTATTGGTTATTATGGATTAAAGTCTTCCCCGTCGGGGTTTATCTGTTCGATAGAGCGTTATAAAACTTCAAGCTATTTTTCGCTCATTTCAGTGACCGACCCGATCGCAATAGACCCAAGCCCATTCATATTATTGATCGTATTGTGTAGGTCTTCCCGAAATGAAGTTTGTGGCTTCGATGCAAATGAAGTCTCACCAAAACTCTTCTCCTCCTCGATTACTTCATTGAAATCCTTCTTCTTGCGGTTTCTGCGTTTTTTCTGGTATTTGGTATTGTAGTTCTACCATTACTGTTCTTATGAGTAACAAATTCCCATTTTTATTGTCAGAATATATCGATAATGCAGATCATATATCTATAATGCAGATTATATGCCATTTGTTAATTTAAATTATCTGACGGTGGTGGTTATACCGCTGTTTATTATGACTCATACGACGTTCATATGTTAGATTTTCACATATATTATTCACACATGTATAGATATAGGGATAGATCATTATATTGATATAATGCATTGGCGGGATTGCTCGAAACGAAGACTTGTGATCGACAGTGGTAGTCACACGATAAGACTGGGCACTGCAGCAAGCCCTGAACCTCACTTCACCTATCTCAACTGCATTGCAATCGATCGAACAACCGGCAACAAAATATATGGCTCCCAACTCGAAAACATATTTGACGAATCCAAACTAATCTATGAGAAGAACAATGTTCGGGGAGTCACCGTGAAATTCGAACAGTATGTGACAATGATAGATGATCTGATGGCGAAGATGGAAATGCCCAGAAAGACCACTGGGTTCTTTTGTGAGAATTACACAATGACTCTGCCTTTCCTGCCTTATCACCCTCGAAAGGTTATGGAAAGGTATATGGAAATATATTTGGAGTATTTGCGATTTGATGGAGTCTTCGTCGCACCCTCCTCTGCACTCATTTACGATCACGCTAAGAAGATCTACAACAAGGATCTTGTAGGCACAAAATATAGTATCTCATAAAAGTATGCTCTGGTTGTTGAATCCTCAGAAAGTGCGACCTATATAACCCCATTCTTCGAGGGGCAGCCTGTCAAGGAAGCAATCAAAAGGTATCTCAGATTTATATGCATTTAGACTCGACGTCGGTGGCAAACTCCTTACAAACTACTTGAAGTAGGTTCTATCATTTCGGCATCTCGATCTCAAAAATAGTGACCAATTGATCTCTCAGATCAAATAAGAAATGTGTTTCGTCTCACAAGATCTCATCAATGACATGCGATGCCCCAAGGGCAAATATTTGAAACATTTTGTCATGCCAGATGATGAACTCAAAAACAAAGGCTATGCTATTGATCTATTGGACTCAAGTATCTGCCATTCTAATATAGATATCTATTTGCAGCATATTTCACTTGACAAAGAACGATTCCAAATCCCTGAGATTCTTTTCAATCCCCAAGATATCGGACTCGAGCAGAAGGGCATAGCAGATGCCATACACTAATGCCTTAGGTTTGCCGACCCCGCCATCAAACATAACTATCTAGAAAATATAATAGTCACGGGAGGGAATATCGGCTTCAGTCAATTCAGTCAAAGACTGTATTCTGAGCTCAAGAAGAATACTTTCTGTTGGGTAAAGCCACAGATCTATGCGATGAGGTATACTTTATGCTAATGGCCTATAGTAATATTAATGCTTGTTATGAAGCTGCTGTAGAAGCAACCTTAGCGGATAGTTTCACTGATAAGCTTATCCTGAAGGATTACTACCGAGATTGTGGACCGAATAGGATCTCCAATATTATGTTCTGAATGTTTAGTGTTTTAGGTCTGTACTTATTTCAGTATAATCAGCATGCGCCGTATGCCCATGTGCCCATGTGCCCATGTGCCCATATGCCCATATGCCCATATGCATATTTCTCTGCTTATTCATAATTTAAAATATAAAGTGCATAGTATCGGCTTATAATTAATTCCATATATATCCGCCTACAATGATCGATTCCGGATTATTCACCAAGTCAGTCCTCGCCCAATAACTCTCTGAAACCACCCGCAACAGTATCAGCCAGCATAAGATTTAAATCTAAACCATCGAATAATAACTTGCAACTAGCACAGTCAACAAGTCAGTGATGTTCCATCTTGTGCACTCCTACATCTATTCGATTTTTATGAATCAAGATTATTAGTTTTTGCTGAAGACTAAATTTATTTTGGATTTCGGGAAGAAATTAGGGGAGAATTTGGCTGAGGAATCGAGTTATGGCTGTTTGAAGTATTCGTATGGGACCAAAAGTGAAGTTAAGCAGTTTGTGGGAGAAATGAAGTTGCTCAATAGTAAGGTTTGGGTTTCTGTGTTCGGAAGTAAAGGCAAACTGTTTACATTTTCCAATGATAAAACAACAGCAAACTCCTACAGAATATAAGACAAATAATTCACTTTAGGCAAAAGTTTGAGAAACTCAACAAAACCCAAATAAATCTCATATCATAAACTGCTCTTATCTTTATGTGAAGGAGTGATATTAGGATGCCTTTATAAATTTCAACTATCAGGCGAAATAACTGCCATTGAGACACCTTAAGGAGATATTCATGTCGATATTAAAGGTTTATCACGAATCCCCTGCACATCGAAATATGTTGAGTACACAAACAGCTTCAAAGAGTAACCTACAGTTTGATCTACATTTCTAATGTTCGTTTAATGAGTATAGTTTATGTATTGTATTCAATTTATATACAATTTATATTCAATTTATATTCTATATCGATGCAATTGTTAAGTTGTCGAATATTTTTAATGAATTAAAATAACACTCATAAATGGGTATTTGATGTATGTATGTTTGTATTGTTGTTAGAACATGGGATTTGATATATACAGATTATAAATAGTTATGATAAATACTGACGACATATAGTAATATAGTTCATATGTCAAATTAAACATGAGCGATATAATTCCACCAGAAATAACTGATTACTATTGAATACATCGAAAAATAATAGTGGGCGACAATAAATCAGTATGTTCATAGACTCTCAGGGTATATACTTTCAGAATAGATATCGTTTAGCCCTAATAATATTTCCTTGACCCAAATTGCCTCTAATCTTTCAACTTGCCTTTCAAGTTGTTTCGCATAATCCTTATTCCCATCCATAATGTTGATTCCTAATTCTTTGATTGCCCCGAGAATGTCGAGTTTGTCTCTGAATTGCTTGTGGGAGACGATCTATTCGATGGATTTTACAGTTTGTTCTAAATAGAGATGGTGGTGGTTTTTGTGATTTTCGAAGTTTTAGGATTGCAATTACTAACTGAATTCTAACACCCTCGCGAATATCATCATAGCTAATGAAAATTCGGATAATGGGATCATTTTTATGAGCGTTTTGAACAACTATCTCGTTGCTTCGCTTCTGCAGCAGAACTTGAGCAGGGTTTGTTTCTATTCTTGGGGCAGGTTATTAATCTCATTGATCATAATTTCTATGGTTTCATCCACACCCCTCATCACACTCTAGAAATAAGGAACATTTTCAGGATCCGCGGAGAGTCTGGCCTCCTCACAGAAGTATTCCAAACTTTCCACTAATTTCTTTCCGTGTTCTTCCATAATATTCTATTCGAAACTGGTCATCCTGGCCAACTGAAAGAGGCTATCATAGTGTTCTGATTGGCTTTGGTTGTTGGTTTCTCCTTCGAGCATGATGTTTCTCTTCCAAAACTCAGGAATATTTTCGAATGAAGTGGCCTCACTTTAATACTACTGCCGTTATATGGAAAAGTCAGTTACACTATCAGAGTGAGGCCCATGTTGGTATGAGAAGCAGGGCGTGTCTGCATGGGCTGATTTTAGAAGGACTCGCAAATTGTTGAGGCTTGTCATTTTTGGGGATGTTTTGTTTTAATTATTAGTATTGGAATTTTTGGGAATATTTAAATACCCACGCTTTTCAATTCTGACAGTTACAATGATAAAGTATTAGTGACGCGTTTATTTAGGCTATTTCCATGAAATGTTCATCTTATAGTCGAATTCATTCACAAATTTCCGGCTTCAGCAAAAGCATATGAGAATGAATAAGTTTCATTTCATTTCCAAGAATTATGCGAATATTCTAAAATATATTCTCGAACGCAGTTCACACAGTTCAGCAATTATCCACACAATCTTACAGAAACATAATATTAAACGCTCATGACGCTATTTCTAAACAAATACCAAAAAATACCATCAAAGTGCAAAATCCTCAAAAATCGAGAATATTATTATCCCCCAATATTAATGCACTATGAATTAAGATAGATAGAATTCTTTATATATTTTTATTGATAATAAATTAATAAATATTATCAGAGCTAATTGCGTTCATGCTTCCTTAATTTTATTTATAAGCCATTTCCTAAAATTTCCTTTATTCCTTCGAAATTATAAGACACTCTTTCCAGGTATTATCATCAAACTGATTCCTTCAACTACGAGAACCGCATGCGGGATCCAGAAAATCAACCCTCCTGCTAAAACATAGGATGCTCCACCAATGTGAGTATTATTGTAAAGCCAATAGAAGTGATGGAAAAAACAATAGCCAACTATCGAAACAAATGTACCGATTAGAAACCCTAAATTGGCGAACAACAGTTTAAAGTTGTAATTATACTCTTATTCGGAGATTTATACACTATTTGTTTAAGCCTTTGATTAGCAACTGTTCGAATACTGATTTACAACAATTGCTTCATATTTGTATGACTATGCTTCCAATTATCTTATTTACTCCTCAAAAGCCAAATAAAGTATGAGGAATAACCCAACAATCAATGCCTTTTATTACTCTATTGTGTGAATGCGACAAAAAAGTGAAACCACATAAATAATGTAAATTTTAAACTTACGGTTAGAAATCGGGACGAGCATTAAGGGGATGATTATTAAGTATGGACATATGAACATTAAGGTTTGGTAGAATTGAACATACTGCGAGAATGTCTGCAATATGAGAATCATTTACATGGCTGTATAACATAGGCATTAATCCAATCCCGAAATCGAATGTGACAGAAAAATGAACGAAGTATCTGTCTTCAATGAGGATTTCGACGAGGATTGAGATCGAACAGTAAACTATTAGTTTGATTGTATCTGCTGACAGAATCGGCATTTTATATATGTTCCCTGTTTTCTGATGACCGAATCTGCTAGTTTGAAATATTTTGAATGCTTGGATCGCAACAACAATCGGACCAACCCACCCTCCGCATCCAACAATCAGCATTAGCTCAATCAGTATGGCCCTGCTCATATGTAAAGTTGATTGTTGTTGTTGTTACTTATGGCACTATTCATTCACCCAGATAATATAATAAAAGAGCAACTCCACAGCCATCATCTTCCAACTATTCTTCACACATTGCTCAAATGCCCATACATTGAAAAACAACAATATTGCAATACAAACCTTGCAATAATAGTTGCGCATTTTATCTGGCGCTTCTTTTTTGATACTCCCAATAGTTTTACCAAAGAGATACAAATGGAAAAGGAAGGCTGTTAAAAGAGTAAGATTGTGGCCAAGGTATGAAAGTTGAGGGATATTTTGGATGGTTTGTTGATTATACGGTGCATGCATTGTTTTGAGATGTGTTGCTATTTGTATAATATGCTATTAATACTATGAATATCATCATCGTAATTATCGTATTACTGTTAATTTAATGTTCATGTGCTCAAAGAATAATTGAGTATATTGTATTTTTTGAATATCCACAGCCACTTTCTGTGCAAAAAGAAACGAAAGTAAATTAGCTGATGAACACTAAAGAAAGATATGGTAAGTAAATTTTGAGTAAATAGATTGAAAAAATGTTCACATAGTTTTTCGATCAAAATTTCATTGATTTCAAAAGCTGTTATTTTTTGTATGTAATGATCTTTAATTTCGACCCGACAAATATTTTTTCATTGATGGCTGCTTTATTTACTTTAGGAGAGTTGTCATACAAAAAGTTGCTAGTTTCCGACTGCAAACGTAAAACTACACTGTTATTTCCTCTGTCGGCTGCCCACTGTAATTTCCATTAAAATTGAATAAATCGATTATAAGGAAATGAGTTAATATTTAGGCAAGGATTTCAAATCATAATCATAAATTTGTCAGCTTTCTTGTAAATTAGTTTGTACTCAACAGCTTTATCAGCGTATGTTGTTTGGAGGTATTCGACGACGGCGGCAGTCATTACTTTGCTATTTTCTACACCATATCGGGCTTTGTGTTTCTATAGGAAAGGGCCTAGGTTGAGATTATCAACCATGCCTTGGTTGTAGATCCACTCTCCATTTGTCTTCATGAGTTTGATGATGCCATCAGCGCCAAACATATAAGGAGGCACATCTTCGACACTAACCCGATAGTTGTTATTTTTGTATCCGATTCCGTAATCTGCAATTGTCTTGGTTTTGTCCAGTTTTACGCCCTTGTTAACCAAGGAGAATTCAATTGTTGCCAGCTTCGGGTATTTCGAAAGTACTTCATGATAGATTTGCGAAATTTTAAAGTTATCCGGAGGCCCGGCAATTGCTAACTATTTGCCATTAACTTCAATGATCAGACTCCATCCCCCGCCCCTCAGTCTCAAAACGAGATGCAGGGTCGATTACGGTTGGATATTGTAATCCGAAAGACAACGCCCATCTTCCAACTGCTTCCCTGCAAAGATAAGCCTTTGTTGGTCAGGTGGAATGCCTTATGCATCTTGAATAAGTGACTTCATCTACTAAATCGTGATTGACATCGAAGTCTAAATTTCAACTGTCTTGCCAGTCAGAGTCTTCACATAGATCACTCCTTTCTTTCTGCATCTGATTGATGAAAGTCCTTCGAGTGCATTTTTCATTTTTACATAAATCGGGTCCTCTGCTGGAGGCGCTGTAGCTTACTTAATTTTACAGAGATATGCGGTGTTCTTGCTAATAACTTGATGCTAAATGCTGAGTACCAAAGCTTTATCTGTTGATTACTTACTTCCTTCAGAAATTAATTATTAAATTAATATCTTAGCACAGAGCTTATTCAGTGACTTAATATGTGAAGTCTGTTTAAGTGGCACTAATTATTCAACCAGATTCTTATCTTCTTCGTCGAAATATGATATTTTGATGGCCTACTTATCAAATTGAGGGAGGTGAACGCCTTTTTTAAAGGGCAAATAAAACGTGTTTTCTCTTCCCTTTTTGAGAATTTGAGGAATTAGAGGATGCGTGCATTCAATAAGCTCATGGTTATACTCGAGATTAAAGTTAGAGATCTGAAACTTTGTGATTGATTCCAACAAGTATATGATCTGCCTTTGCATTTCATTATTGTCCATGATGAATAAGTGTTCCCCGCCTCCATATGCCGCTCCTTTTCGAATTAATTAAAACGAAACTCCGTTTCCGACACCGACTGTATGCGTGCTTGCAATGTTATTGTATTTGATGAGTCTGATGATCTACAACACCAGTTAAGTGTTGCCGACTTGGCCGTCAGTTAGCAGGATGATGTTTCTGTTGTATTCATTAATTTGAGGATATGTTGATAGCAGGGTTAATGGATCAGCGATTTCTGTGCCTCCGAAATCGGCTTAAAATTTCTCAATTTTCCCAATGGTCTCTTCAACACTTTGATCATTATAGGCTATGCTTTACTCATACATTAGTTAGTAGTCGCTGCCAAAGCTGATAATGTTGTAAAGAGAATCTTACGGGAGAGATTTTAGGAACAAAATCAAAGCTGTTTTAGCTTTTTCGATCCTCGACCCACCCATCGAGCCTGATCGATCGAGTAAAAAAATGTACTAACCTTTGTAATCGTTATAGTTTGACTTCACAGCATCAGGAAGAAAGAAAGTCACAGCTGCACAGCTTTATCCCATCGTGCAAAGAGGGATCTTTGGGTTTTCGTGTTCGAAGCTAAAAACCAAATCCTTTTCTGGAATTTTGTCCTCCTAAAGCTGAAATTCGTAGGAACTTTCTCCGAGCTTTTTCGTTCCGAGTTTATGGCTTGGACATTTCCACCCAACAATATTATTTGATGCCTCGAGCCTTATCTGAAAACTCCATTATATATGAGTATTTATAAAAGAAGCTTTTACATTTTCCGATTAGTTTTTGAAAAGGCTATTAAATGCTTTTTACAACAATGTTTAGACGCTCTGATATCTTGGGGATATGTGCGAAGGAATGCGAAGTGTCCATTCGCAAGGAACTTCAGATTTCAGGTTTCCGATCATGCTAAACACAATTCTTACTGTTTAATGTGGCTCAATGTTTCCAATTCTTACCTTCAAAATTGACACTTCCGATTTCGAGAAGCTTGCCATCATTACAGTTGACCCTTCCTCAACGGATTATTTGTATTCAACTTTCACTTTTTGTTTTTCACCGACTACTCCTTCGATTGTCATATTCTGATAATAAATAGTCAAACTCGAGATCACAAACAATGGGTCAGTTGGTAAGGAATAGTGGACTTCAAGGGGACGTTCGAAGGGATTGATGTAGGTTTGTTCGTTTTGAATTTCAGCGAAATTGTTGTTAATGCTGATATTGTAATGAGTCTTTTGCATTGGAAGAGGACAAGGGCTGTTTCCTTCGCTGTAAAAGAAGCAGAGAGGGGTTTCGGGAATCTACAGAAGTGGGGAGCTATCCATGTTGAAATTATTTGACAAAAATATAGACTTGGATATTAATAAAGGATAATTCTGCTCAATACTGATCGTATGATTTAATAAATTGCTCATTGCAATTACTTTATAAACCACATAGCATACCAACTCGGATGTACTTTTTGAAGCGAGCCATGCTCATCAACTCGACCTTTTTCTGGCACTCTGCGCAGAGGATGCATCTCTCCGGGTTCGCTCCTTTGCCGGACACGAGTCGCATATTTAATTTTTCTCGGCTGGGCTGATTTCCACCTTGTCATCAATCTTTATTTCGGGATTCGGCTGAAACGTGGCCAGGGAAATGGAGACTACTTCGAATGCATTTCGCTGATGCCTTTCTCGACGCTGAACCGAAGATTCATTTGCTTACTGATTTTTGGCAAGCTTCATGATCGGAATTCCGACGAGCTTATTATTTTGGATGCTCAACCTAAACTCCACTGGAAGAACTGGCTTCCGATCGGACTCCATGGGCTCGTAAACGAGCTCTGTCGAGCGAGCTCACTTCCCTGCAGATTTCCTCTTTATTATGTATGGACCTGCAGTCTGAAGAAACTCTGCTGCAGCTCTGGCAATTCTCCTCCTCACAATTGCATTGCCATGTGTAGTTGTATTCGTCGCCCCTTTCGCTGTAGAACGCAAACAGGCCAACGCGTTGCGAGAGAAACTAATCGTGAAGCTCAGAGGTGTTTTCATAGATGTTCACAATATTCGGGGCCATGGTTGGAGTCTCAGAAATTAGGACCCTCCTCAGAGAGTTCGCTAAACTCACGTCGCAGTTATTAAGGGCGAATTGGGTTTTATCAGCTCTTACCTCCAATATTTCGCACCTGATTTTCGACATTCAAATTATGGTTTGGCTTGAGTGATTTATTGCCAATATTTCAAATCACACTTAATATCTGTCATTTATTTTAAATCTGTCACCTCGAAAAATAAGCAACTAACTTTAGTGTACGGTCGGCATCAGTTCGAATTTAAGAGAGAATGCACTGACAAATGTAATCCCTCACAATTTATATTTCAAGAAAGCTAAATACCATAAACTAACAAATCTCTCTTTAAATAGGTCATATATTAACACAACCATCTTCAGGAACATCCTTCACTAATGCAGATATACGATATTTTTCTTTATGAAGTTGTGATTCGATCAATATCTCGTACAAGAGTTGCCTTAATAAAATAAAATCAATAAAATCCACAGATAACACAACAAAGAGTACAACAGCATTCGATAGACCATTCCGAATACAAGTTTAATCTGCTTCTTGTTTGATGTTTTGTTTGCTGACCTGAAATTTGCTATATTTCGACTCGTGGCTTTAGGATTGTAAGGAAAAGCATTATTCGACAACTTTTTTGAATATTTGAATATGACAACTCCGCTGAAAAAAAAAAATGAGATTTATAAGATCTTTCTCACATATATTTTTAAATATTTAAATTAATAGAGGCTTCCATCTATGTTTTACATGTGTATTATATTAGCTGGGCTGTTTTCAGATAGGACTGTTGTTTTAAATAATAAGCTTTATAAATTAATGATTACCTTCTCTTGAATTATTCATTTATTAATATTCATAATTACTGAAAATTTAAATATTCTCCGTCACCCTTTACGCCCGTTCATCGACCTCCATAAGAGGAAATCATCGAGTACAGGGATACAATTAAATTTTATTGACATATAGCTTGATTTTATGAAAATTAAAGGCAATATTCATACAGCAAGAAGATAAAATGGATGGCCAAAATAAACTCTGGCAATATGCTAATATTAATAAAAATAGCAAGAACCCTATAAATGGCCTTAATATGATATTTAGTTGCTTTTTAGTCTCAAAAACAGTTCATACAACCTTATTTGTGAAATTTATTCTCTCGTTTATTCTTTTCAAAAATACCTTTTCTAAGTTACTTGGGAAGTATAATTGCATTGATTTATGGATGCTGTATCGAGGGCATGAAAAAATGGAGGATAAGAAACAAGCTCGAAATGACATCCAGAAAAAGAACTTTTGTTCGCCCGAAATAGATTTAATTTTAAACTGATTTCTTTGGTGATATATAAATTCGAATTCGTTTTTAAATATTCTCTCACGAAATGAACAACAAAAGAAGCGAGTCAATGCCTGTTATGAGATTTGTTACGGAGTATAAGGTCAAGGCAAGGCCTGCCCCTCAAAATATTGTTATGGAAGACAGTCGACTGAAGGATAAAGATATTAAATTTTGGTCCCCGTCGAGTTTACGCACATGCTACCTGGTGGAGAGGCCAAAAGTGAACGAGGAGCTCAATATGATGATAATGAGTAGAAGGATTGCCCTCAAGAGAAAAGCAGATGCCCGAAGAGCGAAACAGTTATAAAATACGCGCATGAACTTGGATATGGAGGGAAGGGGCTCAGCTAAGGAAGAAAAAGACTGTTTCCCTTGTGTTTTTGATCAATTTTGTTAAAACTGTGAGTGTTTGCCAAAAAAAAATTTCGAATAATATACGCATAATGTAATACTATATAATATGAGTAGCTTTTAAAGCTCAAAGTCAGCTAGAAACTGTTCATGAAGAGCTTAATACGTGATAATGATCTGTATGTAATGAAATTTGTTCTTGATAATGGATAATTTTGTCATTATTTGGGAGCAAGCATAACAAAACCATAGCGAGATTATGAGAAGATATGGAGATGAGTTCGAAAGTTATAAAAAGTTGCAATAGAGCTAAGTATGATGCTTGAAAGTGATTATATCAAAAGATCGTCTTTTGGCTGAATCAGAGGGAAAGCCGATTTAATACTATAGGATGAAGAAATAGTGCAGTCTATTTATGGATATATTCATAAGAATATTGATAAAAATATTGATGAAAATATATCTGTTAGATGAGAGTTGATCATTTAATTCCCAGAGAAAAGAGAAGCCACGGTAGCAATAATGCATGCATGAAGATGGAGGTCTCATGAACTTAGACCCAAGAATCAAATGAGTGAATCATATGATGTTTTTGCGATTGAATTAAGCAGCTGAGCTTTGCTGTTGAGTTGTTGGAGAAATGCCCTGCAAAACTGAATGTTCCATAAATCTTTACAAAAATGTCTTCGTCCGCTTCGAAATCGCCAGTGACAAATTGTCTGTAATACTGGATATAGTGTGAGCTTGGTAAAGTGCTGGCTGTCGATACATAAGAGTCAGCAATAATTTCGATATTGTTTTTTCCATTGATGTGGAGGTTGATGTCCATATAGGGAGCCCCTGCAACGAAACTCACTACATCGTGTGTCTCGCCAAAAGTATTGTAGCAGAACATATCTCGATTATCGTGGCCATCAGAATAATCAATGGCCCCCCACATGTTCAGCGAAGTGTTATCCCTTTTATAGACGGCGACGCCTACGATCAAATAATCGGTCGACGATCGGTTAACTGCTCCATGATAAATATGGATTTCAGTGTTATTGTCATAAATCACGCAGGTGTGGTGTGCGGGGAGGAGGACAATGGTTGTTGTACCGGGCGTGAAGAATTGAATATAGTTAAATTTCCATCCGGTGGTGCAGCCATTGGTGAGAATATCGAACTACTAACATGAAATCAGGTGAACGTTGGCGTTAATGAACGGCGTTGAGTTAAAGGCCATGGTTTGCAGGTAAGCTTAGCTTTTAAATTACACGGCGTCGAGCATTAGGTCCGGGTAGGTAGTATTGGTCTCCTCTTCAGAATTCTACAATGCTCCATACTTATCACTGAAACTAGGTAAGATCTTACTCAGATTAAATATAGTTTATAAATTCATTCCACCGCCATCGTTAGACAACTTTAAACACACATAATTGGATAATCTTGCTATTGAGCAACTGGACTTTTTCGTCGATTCGTCATATGAGCCTTAAGTAATCCCCATGGAAGCCAAACAAAATAGTGTGTTGACATGCAACAATGAACTAATCGGGTATCTAATAGTAGCCTTTCCTGCTCCTTCCATGACAACTATCACTGACGCTCCTTTAAGATACAAAGGAGACAATTGAGTTGAGCCCAAATAATCAGGAGAGTGATAAAGATCAGACATAAAGGAGTTGTGTGGATAAGAAGCATGTTTTAGGTATGTTAATGGTTATTAATAAAGATTGAAGATATTGATTCAAATCTTATAGGGTGTCTCCAAAGTAAAAGCCTATTTTATGACCCGATACTTAAGAGAACGGATCTTAAAGTGGATGCAATGCATATTAGAATATAATATAATGTGTATGTTGGAATATATATTGAAATGCATATATGAATGCAGATACGTATTTTTTGCTTTAAATCAAACCGTTGCCATCTTGACTAGTTTTTCTCCAAGCTAAACTAAGTTCCCATCGCCGATCACTCTCTTTAACTATAGTCATTGTCTATAATTACTTCAGCATGCTTAAAGCTTTGGCTGTATCTTTCTGCAAAGGATTGCGCCTTCCTGTATTAGAAAACCCAGTTCAAAAATTATGAACTCTCCACCTCTGATTTCACATTCCTTGCATTTGAGTACAAACTGAAGCCAAGTGGAATTGCAGTTGTTATAAATCTGATAGGGACTGAAAAATTGAAATAGGTTGTCAGAATGAAGGCACTGCCAGCGAACAGTCCGCTGATTGGTGTAATGCCTGAGGATATGTTGAAGGCTCTTGAAAACTGGTTAGCAATTTGCGGGTTAATGGCTTCATAGAGACTGATCTCTTGCTTACTGACCTCACCAACTGACTGCTTGAGTTTGAGTAGGTTCAAAGTGACAAGCTCAGAGTCTTGGCCAGTCGGATAGGTTAACGACTAGAGATAAAGATAGAATGTACAAGCCAAAAACGTTGTAGCCTCTGAATGTGATAGGTTTGCTTATCAATGAGATCCTGGTAGAGCTGGTAATTCTTGCGCACAATAGAATCCCAACTGTGTGAGAATGGATAGGCAGTAGGATCAAATTTGGATTCTGCTTGGAGCTTCACCATATATTATATTATGCAATGCACGATATTAATTAATGCTGTGGTTTTATTATACTCAATACAGAGAATAACAATAAATGGTGCTATTGATGCATGGAGATTGATAGATAGATTGGTACTGTATTGGCAATGAGAGAATGCCGCTCTTGTGGGCCAATAACATAATTGTTTGCATAACCAGAGTAGTTTGTGTTCTAACAATTAGTTATGTCTTGTTGGCGATGTAAGATTCTTAAATATAAATTAAATTCAATTAATTATTGCGATATAGAATTTGCTAGGTGTTTATTATAGTTTGGGCGTTGATTAAGGAGGATACTTTTAAGCAATGGGTTTGAAACTATTGAAAGGAAGGTTCTGCATTTGGGTCCTATTACTGATATGAAATGCCCTAGGTACTCTGCTTTTCAAATCACAAAGCATTTCTATATAATCACAAAGAGTAACTCCTAAAGCCTGAAAAAACATAGCGAGCAAGTTATATGTCGAATCAAATCTTTACAGATATCTTTTTCGATTAAATGGCAAATGTATTTCATTGACGAAATATGTTTTACCTGTAAAGACTGTTGGTAAAACAGAAGTTATGTTCTATCTAACCAAATGTTTCTGCTTGCATTGCTGGGATCACTCGAAATATCAAGACCATAATTTCAGTGAATATAATTATTCATAGTATGATGGCTCCTGTGACTGCGGACAGGGCGATAAAATTAAGGTATAATCCTTCTGATGGGAAAATATATGCACAATACTGCTATATTTTGTAAAACTAGTAAACACTGCATCAGACTGCTTCTATAAATATTGGAACAGTAAATCTTTACAAATCAAACATGATGGAAGATATATTCTGATTGAGCTTGAATATGCAGGAATTGCTATTTAGGGTTTTGTGGACAAATTTGGGATACTAAAAATGGCCATGGTCCTTCCCAAATGGGTGAATTCTAGTTTGTGGAACAGAATGAAATCATACTCCATTCTTATCCATGGCTGCTTGAAAGGAAAAGTTTCTCAGTGGGGGAAAGAGTCCATCATTAGCCTCAAAGACTGCAAAAGCTATTTGATAAACAATCTTCAACTCTGTAATGTTATTTATGCAAAAATTCAGGCAAAACAGAAAACTATGATGAATAGCTTTTACTCAAGCCTCAAGATTATATGGACTCAAGCCAATTCGTTGATTTCATTGAAGTTTTTAGAGCATTTGCTCAAACAAAAGAGATCCGATGATCGAGCCTGAATCCTTCGAACCCCCGAAAAGTTAGAATTCCAGATAATCGCAATCCCCATATAATTAAAGCACGAAAGAAGTGTATTATTCAACTTGATGCAGGTGCACGGAATAGAAGAGGCTCTTGTGCCTTCGGACAAATAAGCATTTTATAATCGATACTCATGCAAAAGCTGGAATTAATTCGTTTGCAGAGAAAATAAACAGAAAACTTGCATTATCCTAAGAATATAAACTTCCTTAATTTCGGCCAAGTTGTATGATCATTAAAAAGACATTTATTTTGATGCATTTATGTCTCCTATTTTGATGCATTTATGTCTCCTACTCTTACAAAAATAAAGACTTATGATATAAATCTAGGTTATGCTCATTAATACTCAATTCCACTCATTAATATGCCTTTAATTTTATTACTTATTAATGAGCATTAAGCTATCTTTGTTTCTTTATTGGCTTTTAAAGAATGCTTGCAGAGAGTAACAGTAGACCGCAGATCGCAAACTTATCTTCATCTGCCAAGATCCGTTCGAATATGTCGCAATTTTCACAAATATCTCCAATTAATATCTCTTTTGACCTAATGCAGCTATTATAATTATCATAAGATGAAAGCATCCGATTCTTCATCGATCTTTGATATTGATTGTGTTTTCGATGGAATCTGCGAAACAGGAGCCATCTATGTTTCAAATTTGTCAGCTGCCAAAAATTTCCCCCTACTCAAGAGTATTATTTATCTCTATGCCTAGGCCTCAATATACGCGCGATTGTTTCTGTGGCAGAAAGTGGATTCATTTCGTAGAGAGAACCATCTTTCCACTATTGCTACATCCCAGCAATGGATCATGAGTCCTATGACATTTCTCAGCACTTTGCCTCCACTTATAATTTCATTGACGAGACCCGTAAAATGAGCAATGTGCTTGTTCATTGTATGGCTGGCAAAAGCAGGAGTGCCACTATCGTCGCTGCCTATCTGCTCAAGAAATATAAATACTCTCTGAACAATGTTTTGAGCTTACTGAAGCGCAAAAGAACGAAAGTAAGACAACGATTAGTATACAGATAAATCCTAATGATGGCTTTATGAGGCAGTTGGAGCATTATAGTGATCAAGTCAACATCACAAAAAAGTAATAAAGCCTTCATAATTACGAAATTATCGACATTTGGCGCATCACAATTCCTCACTCATGAAATACCCGAAAAAGGAGCTTGAATTCTCAAAATAACCCAAAACTTCAAAATAACTCAAACCCTAAAAAAACTAGGCTGAACATATAAAAATTCACCAACAACATGAAACCGAATAGAATTCAGCCACAAAAAGTATGTAAAAGCAACAGAAATCTCAAGAATAAATCACAGAAAAATTGAATTAGCTGAGAGGTCGGCTGCTTCGAGCGAGCAAAACTAAAACAAAGTGCAAAAAAAGATATAGCTTAAATTTTGACTTATCTGAGAAATGCTCGTCCAATGCGAGCACACAGCCTCGAAATCAGCATCAATAAGCCGATAATAATTTAAATAATGTGAAAGAAGGAGCTTAACTAAACAAAGAAGAAGCCATTTCGGAAAATATGGCATATATCGATTTATTAGGAAGCACAGTTAGTTCAACACTGCCAAATACCCAAAAGTTCAACATTGAATGCAAAGAAAACAAATCTCTGCAATTGAATTGATCTGATTAATAAATACCGAATTAAACTACGACTATGCTCGAAATACATTTATCATATTGCAGTTATTTGTGGCAATTGTGATATAATCCCAAAATTCACAATACAATACAATTCGAATAGTTATAATAGTGGATTATAATTATAGAAATTTAGGGGTTGGGGTTGGGGTTGGGGTTGGGGTTGGGGTTGGGGTTGGGGTTGGGGTTGGGGTTGGGGTTGGGATGGGGTTGGGTTGGGGTTGGGGTTGGGGTTGGGGTTGGGGTTGGGGTTGGGGTTGGGA
>NW_028281738.1:0-135000 GCF_059751285.1 Brachycentrus maculatus | reverse complement strand
ACAAAAAAGTTTTCGTGGTATGTAAATATTGTTTTTGAAAACGTTTCATTCTTCTTATCAAATGTTGAAGGACATCGATGAATAAATTATGATAAAAAATGTAATATACCTCTACTTTTCGAACAAATGTACACACACGCACGTAATACACATATTTAATTTATTAGATTAAAACCAATACTTTTAGCTTTTCCACTTTTTTATTTGACCAGCGACCGGGTTTCGTCGTTACCGACATCATCAGACTGGGGGTGATGATGATGTCGGTAATGATACCGACATCATCAGACTGGGGGTGCTGATAGCTAAAAATATTGGTTTTAATCTAATAATAAATTAAAAATGCAATTCCATCACGAAGTGTCAGTGAATAATATAAATCTATTAATACACATATAGTGTGTAAATATATATATATATATATATATATATATATATATATATATATATATATATATATATATATATATATATATATATATATATATATATATGTATACATATATATATATATATATATATATATATATATATATATATATATATATATATAACTATATATATATATATATATATATTTATATATATATTTATATATATATATATATATATATATATATATATATATATATATGTATATATATAAATATATTTATATATATATATATATATATATATATATATATATATATATATATATATATATATATATATATATATATATATATATATATATATATATATATATATATATATATATATATATATATATATATATATATATATATATATATATATATATATATATATATATATATATATATATATATATATATATATATATATATATATATATATATATATATATATATATATATATATATATATATATATATATATATATATATATATATATATATATATATATATATATATATATATATATATATATATATATATATATATATATATATATATATATATATATATATATATATATATATATATATATATATATATATATATATATATATACATATACTCATTTCCGACTTTATTATAATTGGACTTTTTGACGAAACCTTAAATATTTTTCGTGACCTCAAGAATAAACGACTCGTGATCCATTAATTCTAGTAATTAAAAATGGACTTTTCTTTTAAACAGAACTAAATATTTAAATTTATTGGCGACTCTGTAATTTTGCAGGATCGAGGCCAATGGGTGTATTTTTTCTTTATCCTTCCCAGAGTAAGTTATTCAGGATCGTGACTCGAGGAATCACTTTTTTAAGGCGCGCTTTAATTGTTCGCCCATTACAGGAGAGGAATAATAAAAAGTATGCTTAAGTCGGCCAAACTAATTATTATTAATTATTTTACATAAAGTATGGAGTTAGCTCCTTACAGGGTCGAATGCGGCTTTCCGAAACGAATTTGTCACAATCAAATCGCCGAGGGAATGTTAATTAACCACGTGTTTCTTATTTTCAAGGAATTGTTAATCGGTTATAAAAAAGTACTGCTTTGCGTGCGATATCGAATACAATACCTCCCATGTTTTAAGGCTAGAATAAACGTCTTCTTTCCATGTTGTGTTTACCGTCGAATACGATACCTTTTATACGAATAACTCCGTATTTCTCTCCTTTCCTACAAAAGCACAGTGAAATGAACTTAATATTCTTATTAGCAACATTTTGAGTGGGTCCAAATATAATGGATTTTCTGCGCCTAGTAGTTATTTTAATATTTTTTCATATCAACATATGTTGATGAAAAAGAATATGGAGGTCTAGGTATTTACATTATAAGCTACATAATAAAAATGTTTTCAGTTTCCCAGTCTGTAAAAATAATCTGGGGTTCTCATTATGCATACAAATAAAATCTTTACTTAATATAATCTTTATCAATCCAACACAGATGACTGTTTTAAAACTCACATGTAGTGTTTCATGAGATTGATCAATATATCTAGGAGTTCCGAAAATTTGTGTAGTGTGGTGGTCTATCATGGGTAGAATAGTGAATGTTGCACTTGTGTGATCAATTAACCAGCCTTTGATAGGCCATAAGGAATAAATTCCATTTTCTTCTTAATTTTCATTATTTGTTTTTAAAAAAATCATCAATCATAAGGATATGTTTATATACAACGTTTTCATTCTTGAAATAATAAAATTAAAAAAATAAAAACATGACAATGTCAATATGCAAATTAAGGTATGGTATTTTATATAATAAATGCATTCATTATTTCATTAAACATTATGAAATGCTCACTCATGTTTTTGTTTGGTATACCCTCAAAAAACACGTGCAAGCTATTTTTATTAGTTATATCGAAGTGACGAAATTGAGTGCGAGTATGTAACTCCATACGCCGTAATTATTGCTGTTATTATTATGTATTATGTACTCTATACCTAGCCTTTCCCATATAACATTAACTTCCTTTTTTGTGAGCTCCTTCACGTACGTTTTCTGTATTCTAAATATATTAACAATTCGAGTGCGGAGAGAATGTAAAAAATAGTCTTTTTGCCAAAGTACTCCAGAAAACGAGTCATTAAAAGAAATTGGCATAAAAAGCTGTTGTTATAATTACTACATAATTCGAAAAATTATTAATCAATTGTCTTTTTACATTATCATTGTTGATTATCAATTTGGTTACCACTATTTAGAAAAATGGGTGAATATTTTCCTATTTTAGGTAGTCTACCCAACTAAATAGGAAGTTTCTAAGTTTGTATTGATTTTTAGATAAGGGTCATAATGATAATAATTGTATTTTTTTATTCAATTAAGTACTAATGAGAAAATAATATATTTAGAAAAAACGTTAGGACGATAACAATCGTTCGTTGATTAGAAATGTTATTTCATTATTAAATATTTTACCGCATAAAAGAAAAGAGAAAGAGCTTCCAGTTAATTGGCATATTTATTCAATATAGCTAATCACAACTGTCAACAAGTATTTAATTGGTTTTACTGATTACAAGAGTTTTCAGCCGAAACTATTAGCAAAGTTTCGGCTATTTCGGTTAGCAACTTTCCTTGGGGCCAAACATACCCTCGGCTAGATATTACCAAAGTATCCGCACTGAAAGGGTAGTGAATCATTAAATTTCTTAAAGGGTGTCTATCAAAATACCCCTACCTTCAGAGTTGTGGAATTATGTTATTTAATGTTGCTTTGATGGAATTCAGAAGCCTTTCATAGTTATGTGAATCAATTCGGATCAGTATTTAGCGTAGAATGGAATACTGAATAACCCGATAAATGGTAGGTTTTACTATTTCAACCGCGTAAAGGGTTAGGTTAAATTAAGGGATGAATTTGAAATTTTATATTAATTTAACTAGGGACAAATGATCAACCATTTATTTCATGAATATTACACGCATTTTGTATTTATGTCATCGTTGTAATATTATTATTATTGTTACTTGGGTCAAGTTTGATTTCGTGGTTAGTGTCACGGGCCTGAGTCATAGGTTTTGAGATTGAACCCACTGTACCACAACTTGATTCCTGTTTTTTACTGGACCAAGGAATATGTGTAGTTAAAAAAATACTTGGCAGGCGGTCAAGCATTCGACATGATCATGCTTCCTTGTTTTCCTTGGTCTTCCTCTGCTCCTATTTCCAAATACATTAGCCCTTTAAATTTGTTTTACCGTTCTTTCTCCACTTATTCGTTCTACGTGTTCAAACGTCTCAACACACTTTTCTTAATTTTGTCAATATTGCGACGTCGAATAATTAACGACGATATAAGAAAGGAATGTAAGGCTGAACGAGAAATAATTGAAAAGATTAGGAAGAGTTCTTTGCGGTGGTATGGACATGTGGAGCAAATGGATAACGAGAGAATGACTAAGAAAATATATGTGGTGAATGTGAGGGGGAAAACAGAACGTGGACGACCGAAAAAGACTTTGCACGATCAGATCAATCAGAACCTAAAATCTGGCGGTGTCAAATGTCTGCGTAATCGGAGGGCATGTATGACTAGATGTATGGATGTGAAGGAGGCGAGGAGTGTATGTCAGGACAAAAGATTGTGGCGTTCCATCTTCTCTGCCTACCCCTGCGGGAAACGGCGTGATGGTAGTAGTAGTAGTAGTTGTCAATATTGCTTTTTTATCTCAGTCTTGCATTCTTTCCTAATTTCACCGTTCAAATATCTATTATTCATCGTTTTGCCGCTGATTTGTCAAAAATATCGTATTTCGACTGCATTCAGTCTACTTTCACAGGTACTTCTTTTGCTTATTCCGTGCTTCACATTCATAAATTAGGATTGGTACTAGAACTTCATTCTGTCAGGACTCAAACATTTTATGAGATATACTGCGAATAACATTTTTCGACTGTAAAATGTAAGTTTTTTCAATATCATTTAGAAATAAGAATAAAAATGTTAATCGTACTTTTTGTTTTGTATTTTATATTTATGAAATGTTCTCATAGAAGAAGTGTTTCAGAGGATAGCCTCTGAAATACACATACATATCGAGGCTGAAAAACCTAACGTAATAATTCACTTTTCCGTTACCTTTAAGTATCGTATCTATGAATTGAACATTATTATATTAGGTCTTTGCATATAAAATCGGGGATATTAATAGAAAAGCTAAGTCAATTTATACAAGTTTTTTTTTTAAACTTTGATTAATTGATATACTGTGCACATTATCAACAGAAATTTGACATTTTTATAGCTTATGATTAAAAGCACTTCTGTTAAAGTTTACTAGATTTGAATCGATAAATTATTAGAAGACGTTTATCATTGTCTCTTGGGAATTTTCTTTCACGTACGGTGAGATTTTCTCTAAACCATGAAAAATATTAGTTAGTAGTTGATCCGGTTAGGATTGTGGGTGAACGTGCAGCTGCACCAATTTTAAGACTTTTATACGTTTTTAATTAATATTTTACTCTGTAAATATCACTTTTTCTTAAATCTACTGTGACACGTGTTTCGATGCATTCCGCATCATTTTCAAATACTGCGGAATGCATCGAAACACGTGTCACAGTAGGTTTTAAGAAAAAGTGGTATTTACCAAGTAAAAAATTAATTAAAAATGGATAGATTTTACCGCAAAGTGACTGCCGAATCAATTAATGAAACTTTTATACGTATCAAAAATTGATATGAAATGAGCATCGTTCTTTTTTTTGTGAAATAAGGTAGAAGTTTGAGCATCCCAGGGCTTACAATCTGGCATTTGGCTGGCTCAAGCGATCACTTTATACAATTGTGTAAATTCACCATTCTGCCCATTAGAACATCTATATTGCATTAACATTTAGACTGTCTTCTGTGCAATGCTTGTCATGTGCGGTTCGTTTGATCAAAAGTAATTATTATCAAAAATGAATTACAAAAATAAAACTTTTAGTTATAAAAATATCTGCGTATGTAAATGTAACGGGAATGACTAAATTTCACAGATATCATTGAATAACTTTAGGAGATTTATTTCAAACGAACGAAAACTCATATTTTTATTGATAAAAATTGAAATTCTACACCACGCAAACGAAATTGCGATTTAACCTGGCCGTCCAAAGATCAGCGATTTCATATGTAAAGACCTATTAGTATACGGGGAGAAATAAAAAAGGCTTCTAAAACCAATACTGCTGACAGGATATTGCAAAAATCACTTCCTGTCAAGTCCCCCGTCATTCTTCCTTCCGTTTCAGCCCCTATATATTTGAATAATGTAACGATAAGAGGACAAAGCGATCCGGTTTACATGAAATATGTACTACCCATAAAATGCACCATATGTTTTAGGAATGTCTTTAAAAATATTTAATCTTTTCTCATTATATTATTTTCCTTTTTATTATCAAAGTCATGTATGAAATATGAAATTTACTAAGTCAAAGTAAGAAATATACTAATACTATTACTACTACTACTACTACTACTACTACTACTATCTTCACGCCGTCTCCCTGCAAGGGTAGGTAGAGAGGATGGAACGCCACACTCTTCTGTCCTGGCATATACTGCTAGCTTCCTTCACGTCCATATATTGTACCTAGTTATCTACGCTCTCCGATTTCGTAGACTTTAACACTACCAGATTTAAGTTTCTGATTGATCTGGTCGTGCCAAGTCTTTTTTAGCCGTTCTGTTATCCCGTTCACATTAGTCAAATATACTTTTTTGGTCATTATTTTGTTATATATTAGCTTCACACGTTCATACCACCTTAAAGAACTTTTATTTATCTTTTCAACTACAAAACTACAGATGCTTTCATCCACAGATAATAACAAAAACTAACGATCAAAAAATCATTCAGGTAGAAATGTATAAAAATTTAAATACTGATAAAACATCAATTAATAATATCATTTTCCATAATTCCTCACCTTTATTTTCTATGTTCCCATTAATTCAAGTCACACCCCTTAACCCTCCCTCTAGTTATAACCCCACCCACCTCTACCAATACGAGAATAATGTTTTGTTTGCTAGTTTTTGTAATCACCTGTCGATGAAAATACCTGTTGATTTCGGCTAAATTAAGCTAGTCGTGTGAAATGAAATAAAACAAAAAATCAATTAAAATATTTTAAAATTTTTAATTTTTAATTATATTGTCCACCGGTTTCGAAGCTAACCGCTTATTTTTCAAGACTAATTAATACTAGTATTAATCAGTTTTAATAGTAGCATTAATCAGTCTTGAAAAAGAAGCGGTTAGCTTCGAAACCGACATACATTATACTTAAGTTTTAATAAAATATTTTTAGTAATTTATAAACAAGGTTATATTTTAAATGAAAAAATGGAAAATCGCAAAGTTATTGCTTCGAATATAAAATCATTCATTCATTCATTCAAACCCTTATTTGCGCCCCAATGGTGCATAGGGCACTGCATCATATAAACGCAGTGTCATCTTGATAGTTAACACATGAATGAAAGGTGATCAGCCCTCCGCTTCAGGTACCAGTCCAGGGTAATATTGAATTAATATTAGAGTGAAAAAATCACTTTTAATTATTTGACCCCCCCTCCCCTTAAAAATCGAACCCGGGATCTTCAGTAGTAGCCGAGCGTGCTGACCATTACACTACGGAGGCGGAATATGAATTATAAAACAAAATTATTGGTTTTATACAAGTGTTTAATTTTTATTATATATGGGTGATACTAGAACCGTTGGTTGAAAACTCCTTTCACATTACACTTGTATGGTGTCGGTAACGATGAAATCCAGTCACCGGTCAAATAAAATAAACGTAAAAAAATAAAGTTGCTGTTTTAATATACTTTGTATAGTACGAGTACGTTGATTGAGTGAAGTACAAGTACAATTTAAAGTCACCTTACGTGTCGCTGCAGTGCTGCATTTCGAGCCTGAAATTATGCCGGCATGGCAACCCAATTTCGACCTTAATATTGAAGTGCGCAGTGTCTATTTTATTGACAGATTTTATTTATTTATCTGCCACTTACGGACAAAAGTCTCCCATTGGTCCGTTCCGCCATGTCACGTGCATGCTTTGGGACTCGGTGCCGCACGACATGTAGACAAAATATTCTAGTAATGGCCAGTACAGTCGGCGAAAAAAAAAACGAATTACATAAAAGCATTTTGATATTTGAATACAGACGAAGAAGAATTTTGAAGTCTGAGTATTTATAGGGCTTTTGACTTATTTTTAATTTTAGTTTTATTTATTAAATACCGTTTTTTTAACTTAGTAAATACCACTAGTGGTGTTTGATAAGTAAAACCTAAATTTAAATTGATGGATTTTACCACAAAGTAATGAATCAATTAATGGAAAAACTTATGACTTCTCATTGTCTTGTAGAGTGATCACTTTATACACTTGTAACATTCACCATTCTACCCATGATTGACAACCAAAACTCAAATTTACGGAACTCATGTCATATGTATATTATGAGTTCACGGCAGTATCTGAGGTTGATTCGAGCAAGCTTTTATCGGATACCCTTTTTTAAATAGATGCAATCCTTACCGAATTGTTTTACAAACTGGGAGTTGCCTGAAAACATGATTTTCAGGCGTCTCCCAGTATGGAGACTTTATTTTTCATTAAAATTTTCAAAAATAAGAAATGTCAATAAAAAAAAAAACTTCTAAGCAGAGAAAACAAGATTTATGAACAAGGATTTAAACACACCTCAAATGTTTTGAATAAAATAACTGTTAAAATAATAAGCCGCTATGAAAAAAATATTTAAACAACGTTATTAATTTATTAACAAAATCATTTTTCAAAATCACAAAAACAAAAGTCAGCGATTCAAATATTGGTTAAATGTTTTACCTGTCTTGTTTTCTAATACAGATTTTTGTTTAAATATAAAAATATCCAGAAACCATTTACATTTATGTCTCACTGTGCTTCGTTTCATGTATTTCTATTGTTCAGTTCAATTTTTTAAGTGTTGATAAAGTGATATATCATTTCGGTTTTTCATTTATTGAACAACTTAATCAAAATATTTTGTTCAGGGTGCCATTATTGATATAGATGTGAATTATTTGAAAAGTTCAAAAAATATGTTTGTTATAATATTTTTTTTTAAATATATTTTATTTAAAATACATTTAATAATTTATACAACATTTTGAGTGTGTCCAAATACTTGTTCACAAATCTGGATTATCTCTAATTATAGGGGTTATTGCCATATTATTTTTGACATCCCATCAAAGATGAAGAAGAATATGGAAGTCTGGGTATTTACTTGTGATCACATTACACACGTGTAACATTCACCAATTCTACCCATTATTGACAACCACACTACTCAAATTCTTGGAAGTTCTATACATATATATATATATATATATATATATATATATTTATATATATAAATATATACATATTTATATATATATAAATATATATATATATATATAAATATATATATATATATATATATATATATATATATATATATATATATATATATATATATATATATATATATATATATATATATATATATATATATATATATATATATATATATATATATATAAAATACATATTACTTTTTCTTTATCTGGGTGTTTAAGTAAAAGTATAATTTAATATCACAAATTTTCTGGAAATCGGTAACCCTGTTCGTATTGATTCGTCCACGTAACTATACAAATTAACACTTAACTGGTGTCACGGGTGATAAAGAGTTGCGAGTAGGCGTCGTAAGAGTAAACAGCTTTTAGGAGGGTGGTTCTTCCGATTTTTTGACACTATTTGCACATTCATAAAATTCTGACACGCAACCTTTCTGTGAATACAACCATTTTATATCAATATGTAAAAGGGAAAATGTTTTAATATACCGTAAAACGGGGCTACTTGAACATTCATGTGTTACTTGAGCCCAGTACAAAAAAATATATATAGATCGTGGTATCGATCGAAGTATCGTGACAATAAGTGTCACCTGTCAGGGAAACAATGAATCACGTCAATGCGTTCATTGTTGTAGACCAAATACAGATTCAAATATTTTTTTTTGTACTGGGATCAAGTAATACATCAATATTCAAGTAGCCACGTTCTACGGTACGTAATATATAAATTTATAATATTGAAAAAGCAATTCATAGTAAATATGAAGAGCGTGTAAAGTAATCCATATAATTTAATGTAAACTGTCTGACATTTCCAATATTCCAAATGAAACCCAATTAGGAAATTAACCCCTAAATATTTAAGGGTACCGATACAACGTAAATATGTTCATACATTCAAGAAAAAACTCTCTGCAAAAGAAAAAAATGAGAAAAAAACAACAACTCTTTAACATTATAATTATATTTATTACAAACAATGTTTTCAATAAAAAAAGATATTTTTATTAAAGTATGATATTTAGGTACTTGTGTATAAAATCGTAATCAAGACTGAGCGGGCAGTAAAAGAAACTAAAATAAACATAACAAAAAAAACTGAAACAAAAACGAAAATCATCAAAAACAAACATAAATTAAAGTGAAATCAAAGACAAAAAGAAAAGAATATAATTAATAATAAAACCACAAAACAAAAAATTGATAACAAAATTGAAAATCTACTTGAATGTACAAAAATACCATACAGCTTTTAAATATAATTTTATGAATACAAAAATATTGTAAATAAATTATCAGATCAAATTATAAGTTTAAATAATAAAAATGAAATTTAGATATTCTGGAGTTTCTCATGTGTGTGATTCCAGGATTCGGACCTCACATACGCATAAAAGAGTTTCTGCTCAATAAAAAGCTTCTTTTCATCTCACCAATAAATGTCTGTAGTGAAGTTCTAGTGATTTAAGAATAATCTTTCAAAATTGGTTCATTTATATAGAACTTCCATGAATTAGAGTAGTGTGGTTGTCAATAATGGGTAGAATTGGTCAATGTTACATGTGTGTAAAGTGATCGCTTAAACCAGTCTTTGACGGTCGTCAGCCCTGTAAATGCCCATACTTCCATATTCTTCTTCATCTTTGAGGAGATGTCAAAAAGTAACATGAAAATAACTCCTGTAATTGGAGATAATCCAGATTTTGTGAACAAGTAATTCGACACACTCAAAATGTTGTAAATTTTAGGAATCTTTAAAAATTTTCAGACTTGCGTTCAACTTTATATGGATTGGTCCAAAGATATTCACATTGAAAGTACATAATTTTACGTCGAAACCGGAGAAAATTTATGCAGAAAGTAATCATTCACTAACGTTACACCCACGTTAGGCTACTTTATGGGCGCTTTTCAGGTCAGGGGTACTCAATATTTCATTCGTCTTCATTCACACCAACATATTCGAACACCATAAAATCGTCAGATAACGACTAAGCAATGGATATAAAAAATTATTAAAAAAAATTACTCGTACATGTTCCTCTTCCTTTGATCTTTATTCATACCTTGTGGATCATAGTTCACTGAATTGGATTAAAGCAGTTTAGCAAATTAAGTATTTGTTGAGGTAAAGTAAAATTTGAAAAAGAAGCAATCCGTTCAAATTAAGAAATGAATGAACTAAAAAAATTCTTAATGGAAAGATATTTGTGTTACTGATTGGTTATATTTTCTCTTTTTGCCTTTAAATATGCTTCTCACCATACGTTTTTAATATATCTATTTTTTTCATTCATTCAAACCCTTATCCGCACCCCAATGGTGCAAAGGGCACTGCATCATACAAACGCAGTGTTATTTTGATCGTTAACACATGAAGGAAAGGTGATCAGCCCTCCGCTTCAGGTACCAGTCCAGGGTGATATGGAATAAATATAAGAGTGAAAAAATCATGTTTATTTATTTGACCCCCCTGGGAATCGAACCCGGGACCTCCAGAACGGTAGCCGAGCGTGCTACCATTACACTATGGAGGCGGACAAATGTCTATTTACTGTACCTTTTATTGCTTTATATTTTCCATTTTGCCCTGTGTTTTCTTGCTTTTCACATTCTTATATGTTTTTGAGTCTCGTTAATTTTAATCCCATGTCCCAAAATGAGTAAAAGAATTACTCATCGGGAATGTTATATATGTGACTTGTGTATGTTATATTTCCATTTCCTTTATATTTTCCATTTTGCCCTGTGTTTTCTTGCTTTTCACATTCTTATATGTTTTTCAGTCTCATTAATTTTAATCTCATGTCCCAAAATGAGTAATAAGAACTACTCAAAGGGAATGTTATATATGTGACTTGTGTATGTTATATTTCCGTTTCCTTTATATTTTCCATTTTGTCCTGTGTTTTCTTGCTTTTCACATTCTTGTATGTTTTTCAGTCTTACTAATTTTAATCTCATGTTCCAAAATTAGTAATAAGAATTACTTATCGGGAATGTTATATATGTGACTTGTGTAGGTTATGTTTAAAAATTTTTTTTTTTTTTAAGTACGTGATTGCAAAAATTATCAAATTAGATGGAAAAATTCAACCATTTCAACTTTGAACCACACTAAGTGCTAAAATCAAGAAACGCCTTGAAGTGATTCAACCTACTGCAGTTGGAAGTGAATCTGCAGTTTCAATACAATAATATCATTGCAGAAGTCGTAATCGACAGCTGTAGTTGGTAGAGATTTTTTTACGGGATGAAAACTTTGTATTGATACTATAGATCTTAAAGCACCTAACCGCAACTGCCTCAAGATGCTTGCTCTCTGTAAAAAAAAAACATTAAAAAACTAGCATAAACTTACAACACCATCATCTTTTAGAGACTCTATTTAACAATCTCAAATTTAAGGTTAATTTTTATTCGACGATAATTTTATTCGACGATAAGGGACATTTTTTTTTTGTTCCGGCATTTACTTTGTGGTAAGATATGTTACAATGATTAAGGAAACACTTGTTTTATACCACTTGAGTGTATTAATGACTACTAGTTTCGGAAGCTAAGCTTCCATCGTCAAGTCTGAATAATAATTATAATAATAATAGTTATTATTCAGACCTGCCATAGGAAGTTAAGCTTCCGAAACTAGTAGTCATTAATAAACTCAAGTGGTATAAAAAAGTTTTTCCCTAATCATTCCTTTTTTATTGAAAAACATTGATAAATTGCAAAATCAACCTCAATATTCAAATGTTTCCATGAAATAATATACGTTTGCCCATCGCGACTTGAATATCCATGCATTAGATTTTATCAGACTATCCCCCAACAAACGCTTCGTGAAATTTCAATTTTAAGTGAATTATCACTTACCCGACTGGGTAAACGGTCACAGCCTAAAGGCAGTTAACCTCCACCGACTCCATTCAGTCATAATCGTAGTTTCATGGGATCAAATTATTTCACGGTTTATAAAAATATCTGTTATCAATCAGATTTTTTACAAGAGAATAATTTAATGGTGTAATTTTAAAACACATTTTTTTATTTGTGGTTTTGGCATTTATTTCGTGGTAAGACATGAAGAAATTGTATAAGAAAAACACTTGTTTTTTACCATTTAGTTACAATTTTTTAAAATTTTAACGATTAGTTTCGGAAAATAAACTGAAGAAATTAATAGAAATTGAAAAAGAATATACATGTTTTTTACCATTTTATATTTATTAACCACTATATATTAATATTTATTTAATTATAACGACTAGTTTCGGAAGCTATTATTTCATCTTTAGGTCTATTCTAAGATGGAAATTTAGCTCCCGAAAATAAATAAATAAATTTAACCCAAATGGTTAATAAAAATGTGTTTTTCTTTTACAATTTGTACTTTACTATGAAAACTATCAGCAATGTGTTTTTTTATTATTATTTAATCCTAATACTTAGATTTATATGAAGAAAGAAATGTATATAAGTAATCAATTATAAACATTCTAAAAAATTAAATAAAAGACCGTTTTCGTACATATGACCAGTGTCAGTTTTTCCACGTTCATTTCCTTTCCTTCATAGCAGCCATGTCCCTTGACCCGAGATCCTTGCATCTTCTTTATCTCATCAAATAAATTTCATTTAATTCAATAATCAGAACTGATCATCTTTATTTTATATTATTAGAGATCGTGTAACGCTGCGTCGATCCGAGGCGGTACCTTATGCATCTTCAGAGTCTCCACCATAAATGTCATTTTATCTGAAAAAGGGGTAAAGAAAAATAATTATTAAAAGTAATCAAAACGTATTCTGTTTTAAAGCGGGTATTTTTTTGTCTTGATTTTTACATAATTCTGTTTTTTTTAAAGACACGTCTCAAATTACAGTTGGTTACATATTGTTTAGTTGTATATTTATGCATACAAAATACATATATATTTTTATATATAGTATAAACATATTATTTTTACATTTATCTTCACTCGATGGTGCGTAAGACACTCCATCGAATCAAAAAGTTTTAATTGGATAAAAAAAATTATAAAAGCAAGGTGATAATTCTATTGCTTCAGGTACCTACTAGCTCATCGTTGCATTACTATTATTATTTCGACCCCCGTGATCTACAGTAAGGCAAACAAACCATGTAACCACTGCACTTCACGTACGAATGTTTGTCATTATTTTATGCAATCCTAAATAAAATATATAAAAGCAGTGAATTCTTTACAAGAAAAAAATTATGAAAATTTTTCATTATGCAATTATCCGGTGCATTTCTTTGGATTTTTTTTTTCTTTTTATATTTGCTTCACCGTGAATTGGTTACCATAGTAAAATAGTAAAAACTTTTTTAATAAGTCTCAAGTATCCTGATCGGAAGTATTTTTATGAAATTCGAACAAATTACATTTTTACTACATAGTTTTCCGAACATTCGTTCCGGCTTGGTTTAGGAATGTAGCGCAGGTGCTAAGAAAAACAAAAGTCTTATAAAATGTTTATGTTCGAATCCCTCCGTATACTTCGTGAAAGTAATAAACTCGCTACGGGAAAATAAAAATACAGCAAATAATTAATTACAACTTTTGCCGAACTTGAGGACTGCTGGTATCAAATTTAGCCATCTCCCAAATCATTGATGTTATTTGCAAATTATAAAAAAAAAGTAAAATGGAGATTTGACCTAAATGGATTTGAAGTCTCATAATATGTCCGTAATATGCGTACAAATACATAATGTTTTTTTTGTTGCTAAAATTGATAAGTAAATAATGTTTACCACAAAAAAAAATTAACTTTTTTTCCATCACCACATTAAGATTATCAGATTTTAAAAAAAAACATGTAATTTATAAGAATTATCATATTTTTCCAAGACCAAGAAAAATTATATCTAAAATATACTTTTTATTTTATTTTAAATACCCAAACAATTTTGTTAGCCGTAAAAATAAATACACCTCTCAGTTTTCAAATTGTCATGAACATTCAGGACCTTATTTTTTTTTAATTCTTAAGAATATCAGGACATGATACGACGACATATTCCAACGTATTGACAGGAATAAAAACACCTTCTAATACATTGATAAAAACATCATCAGTACTTCTCGGCACAAATTTATATTGTGTCTTCTTAATTCAGACGTAAATTACAGCCTGTTTTGAAAATGCATTAGTTTTTTTTGGCAAGAATAAAAAAAACATCAAAATAAAAATAAAATTAAACCTACCAATCACATGTGTACATAATAAAATATGTCAATGCTTTAATTTTTATATTATTTATTGACATCTCATGAAAGATGAAAAAGAATACGGAGGTCTGGGCACTTACGGGGCTGACGACCGTCATAGGCTGGTTTAAGTGATCACTTTCACACGTGCAACATTCACCAATGTGTGAATAAATATTATTTACATCTCACCAATAGATGTCTCTAGTGAAGTTCTATTTATTCAAGAACAAGGTTTCTAAATTGGTCCATATATATAGAACTTCCAAGAATTTGAGTAGTGTGGTTGTCAATAATGGGTAGAATTGGTGAATGTTACACGTGTGTAAAGTGATCACTTTAACCAGCCTATGACGGTCGTCAGCCCCGTAAATGCCCAGACTTCCATATTCTTCTTCATCTTTGATGAGATGTCAAAAAATAATATGAAAATAACTCCTGTAATTGGAGATAATCCAGATTTTGTGAACAAGTATTTGGACACACTCAAAATGTTGCTTTAATTTTTAGTAAAACTCCAACCCCACGAAAGAAAATGTCTCATTAAATATAAAATCACACATCCATATTCACTTTTCCTTCACCACTAGTAGAAGCGTAGAAAATGTACGCAGTAAAATGTTAATATAAACTTCTTACTGCAAAAACTTTTACTCTATTTCCACTGTCATTCACTTCTTTTCCAACCTAATTTATCATACATCATGAACTAATTGATTCATCCATAAGAGGAGTTGTCTAACTTAGTTCCGGAATAAACAAACAGTCATCAGCCTACAGAACTACATTACATAAACTTTTACTTTCGTAGTGAAGTTTACATTAAAAGGAAGGCTCCATATTTGATTAAGTATAATAAGTTTTTTTGTATGTTTTTTTTTATTAGCATTCATTTAAATAGGAAACTGATACTTGGTGATTTTGGGATCAGTTGGTAACAAGTAATCGTGTTGAGAAATCAATATAAAGTTGAATGTTCATATTTGTTCGTATGTTGAACAAAATCATGTTAAATATTTGAAAGAAAGAACAATCTTTATTTTGAATGGAAAATGTCAATGATAATTTGAGGACTCTTCTGATTAAATATTTTATTTTGATAATTTCAGTTCTACTTGTTAAATAAGGCTAATCTTTATAATATATCCTTTAACAACGATGAAAAAGTGGTGTTATTACCAAGTAAAGTAGTATTATCAAGTAAAACTTAAATTAAAAATTGATAAATTTTATCGTAAAGTGACTCTCGGGACAATTAATGAAAATAAATATGTATAATATTTCTTGATTCGGAATTAACTATGTGAACTGACTTGTTGGTTATTTTTAAAAAATTAACACTCGACTGGTACACAGTACCAATAATTGAGAAAAAATTTCATTACACTAGACTGGTTTCAAAAACCACAGTTGTTTTCATCGACAGGTATTAGTAAAACTACTTTCAAAATAAAATAAAAACATTTTACTAATCACTTGTCGATGGAAACAACTGTAGTTTTCGAAACATGTATGTCATGAAATGAAACTAAATAAGTATTTGTATACTAGAGTATTTTATTTTTAATAAAATAAATTTATAATTAAAATGTAACTTTGTTTTAATATTACTAAAAATATTTTATTATAACTTAATTATAATGTCTACCAGTTTCAAAGCTAACCGCTTCTTTATCAAGACTGTTTAATACTAAAACACTATCTACTAAACAATATTCAAAATATTTTGACGGTGAGGAAAAGAAGCTTAGGTAGATCTCAAGTGGCTTTATTTTTTGTGTTATATTAATCAGTCTTGATAAAGAAGCGGTTAGCTTCAAAACTGGTAGACATTATAATTAAGTTAAAATAAAATATTAATGGTGATTTTAAAATTAACTTATATTTTAATTATAAAATGGAAAAGCACAAAGTTAGTGCTTCAAATATAAATTATGAAATACATTTAATAACGTTTACAATGGCTGTGCATTCAGGTGGCGAAGTTTGCCCACCAAATCAAGAGATCATTATTGAACCTGAATGTTTAAATAGGAAACTGATAGTTGGTAATTTTGGGATCAGTTGGTAACAAGTAACAAGCGTTACGAGTTGGGCAAGCTAAGCTCTCGGATAGACTAGTTTAAATTAGGGTATCTGTGCCGCTCGCTAGTTTCCTGCTCCCCATGCGAGCCACTTCCCTATTAAATATTCCGATATAAAGTTGCCCTCTCGAAGTGCTCCGTGGTTTTGAGGTTAAATGCGTCGGAATCGGCCGAAGTAATTATGTATGAATAAAACAGGGCGCGTCTTCGTAACGTCTTCCGAACTTCGAATACGACGCGATGGAACTGAACTTTACCTAAACTTACAAAAGTTCTTTTTATAAACAAAACAAAAGTTTAACGATTAATTGAATCAGGGCTGTCTTTGTGTCGACATCCTTATTTTTTTTATGGACTCTGAAGAAAAGATTGTTGTTAGGTGTACCTAGCAATCTAACACTGTTTTATTAAGTGAATTATTTATTTACAGCATCGAGGTTTGGATCTTGCATACATTTAAAAGGGTTACATCTCTGGTTATATCTCTGCTTAATAAAAGTTTACACAATCCCACAAAGATTGCTATTGTAACTCATTTGTACTGTATTGATCATATATTTAGGAGCTCCAAAATTTTTTGTTGTGTGGTTGTCAATTATAAGTAGAATGGTGAATGTTGCACGCGTACAAAGCTAATGACATATCATTAACCTTGTAAATACCCAGATTTCCATATTCTAGTAATTTATTTGCCTTTCACAAAAGGTTATCAAAGTTCATGATTTTTAAATGAAAAAAAAATCAGAAGTAGTGAAGTGGTCACTGCGTTTTTACTTCCGTGCTTGAGGCTTTGTTTTCGATTCCCATGGAAGAGCATAATAAATGTAAGTGATTGTTCAATATGTATTCAATATTACCCCGGACGAGGACCAGAAGGGCAGGAAAAAACTCTTTTTTTTCTCATATTTAAAGATCAAGATAACACTGCCTCTCCAGTGCGCTTTGCACTATTAGGTACAGATAAGGGTAAGAAAAAATGATTAAGAAGAAAAAAAAGAATAAAAAATACAATTCTGGGCACTTGGGGTTGCAAACTGTATTCTTACAAGCCTGGATAAATTTGACGCTGCTTAGTTCATAAGCCCCTTGACGTAACAAAATTCAGACAAAATAATAAAATATTTTTTAGTGGAGGTCCTCACAAAAAAACTTACATTTCCAATATTCCACAAAAAATCTTTTATATACAAATCTTTTCTGTTTGCATTCTATCGTATTATTTCGAAATTATACTTTAAGTTGCGACAAAACGTGACTTATCCTGTGTTAAACCAATATGGAATCATTTAATCGCACCAAAATTCAACAATTTTACAAGCTGAAATTCCTGATTACTTAAAATCATTCATAATGTTAATGTAACGACCTATTTTTTTAATATTTTTTTATTTATTAGGGTTAACAGCGGCAACATGTGTAACATATGTAAAACGAAACATACAAAGAGATACATTAAACAAGCCAATTAAAATTAACAACAGAAACATAAAAAAATAGTACAAAAATTAGTAGGTACCAATGAACAATGATAAGTTGTTTTTGTTTTATTGTACAAATCAAGTTCACAATGTAAAGTTGTTGTTTTATTACACAATTTCAAACAACCGATTGCATATTGATTCAATTCTTTCGTAGACATTTCGCTCATCACGACTCGACCATGTCTCCACTACTCACAATAATCTGATTTGTAAATCACGTGTTGGCAGAGTTGCGGAGCCGAGCCAGGCCCGGCAAGGGATGGGCAGTGCCCAGCGCCCACTAATCGAACCCCTCCAGGGCCGGCGATTAATTAATCACCCCCGGGCACAACAACCCGGGGACGGATTAGGGGCTGGAAAGTAAATACCGGCGAGACGCCATCCATCGACCCCCGCAACAGGTATGTATTTTTTAGATGGCTGTACATGAAAGATTGAAATAATGTATTTTCGTCTAGGTTCCTGCGGTTCACTTCGCTAGGCGAATGCCTTTTACCACCCTTATGTATTGAAGGTTTTTTTTATTATTATATATTTTCTAACTGAAACTTCTTAGGCGGCGATTCGATAATCGATAATTGAACGAGAATTGTGAGTGAAATTTCAAGGACGCTTCACGTTTATTATGCACATTCCGTTACATGAGAGAAATGAAAGATTATTGATGGATTAAAAAAACTACATTATTTGAGTGAAACCTCTTGGGCAGCGATTCGATAAACGATAATTGGACAGGAATTGAAAGTGGAATTACAAGAACGCGTCACGTTTATAAGGCACATTTCGTTACATGAGAGAGACGAGACATTATTAACAGCGATTCGATAATTGATAATTGGACAAAAATTGAAAGTGAAATTACAAGAACGCGTCACGCGTACTAGGCATATTTCGTTATGTGAGGGAGAAAATAGATATATCGTAGAAAGAAGGAGGCAGAGTTACTATATACTACTTACAGTTAATACATTCTGACCTCACGATAGTGGAGCAAAACAGAGCGATGTATACACAACAACACAAAGAGATAGAATAAGATGTACGCATCAGACCCTATATATGAAAAGCTGGGGTACCACGCATTTTTTAAGCAATGTTTTTTATTGTATTTTAAAGAACCCAACAAATCAACTGGAATCCGAGAAAAATTTGGTATGATCAAGTATTATAAATACATAAATCGGAACAATGGCGGATATGTATGTGGAGATGCATGAATGTGGAAGAAGCGCATATGGTTTTTTTTTTAAGTGTGGCGTTCTATTCTCTACCTATCCTTATTTTAAGTTATTGAGTAGTTTTAATTTTAATATTCGTTTCCAAAATAAAACTGTCATATTAATATTTGGTTTTTTGTTATTTTTAAAAACAGCAAGTGTTTAACTGGAAACCAAAAAATTCCAACAGCACCTCAAATATTTGGGAGCCAAATACATTAATTTTTTGTATGTTTAAAAAAATAATATATTTAAAAAAATTAAAAACTAATTTTTATGTTAACCATGTCAATTGAAAAAAACAAACACACAAAATAAATAATACAAAAAAAAACAATAAACAATGTCAAATTAGACGTGTTTGATTTTTATTTAAACAATTTTCATATTTTAAAGTTGTAATACACTCTTCTTATCATTCACGTACAAAGTAAGTGAATCATAAGAAGAGTGTTGAATTACCATACCACAAAGTCAACAATGCTCGTAATATACGAAATACACTATCACTACACTAAGCTCACAACACATAAGTAGTATGCGTCTGGGGGTGTGGTTAGTAAATAATTTGATTCGTCGATCAAAAAATATTTTTCGGGATACTTTTTTTCCTCTCAAGGGAGCTTTATTTCCCGAAATCGAGTATTGCGGAATTGTGTTTTGAAATGCGGCTTGTATTTTCATTCCAAATATCCATCATTAATTTTGCATTACAACAAAAAACGGACAATCAATCTTTACGCCCCGGTTTTGCGAGAAAGATTCCCATCCACCGTGAAATTTGCACTTAAATCCCTTGTATTAACAAGCCCAACACGGGATGTTTACACAAAAACAAATGCTCTTGCAATATAAATAAACTTCGCAAATGCAAATCCCGTACCGTTGGCCCAAAGTGCGATTAATACGGAGCAGAGCATACTACACGGGCTGAAACAAAATCAATAATTTGCGCAGCGATTTGCGGTTCGCTCGTTACGCGACTTTACATGCATTCAATTCACCGAATGCGAGCAAAGTTATGTTTTTATTAATGCATCGAAAACCAGTCACATTCGCCTATAATACAGCCCGCCTCCATAGTGTGATTAAATATTTTCTCAAAAAAAAATAGGTTATTTATTGGAAAACCAACAGAATATTTAACAAAAATAACATAGTATAATAAAATTAAAAAAACAACATTCCAATTAAAGGTTTTCACTGAAGTAATCTAAAAATAAAAATAAACTGTCATGTACATGAAAGTATAACTATATAATTAACTTACATTTTGTGTTTTTATCAAATAAAAAAAAATATATAATAATGACAATAATGATCGCTCGGCTACCGTACTAGTGGTCTTGGGTTCGATTCCCAGGGGGGTCAAAAAAATTCTCTCTTAAAAACATAACCCTAATCACATCAACCAGATCTTATGAATTTAAGCAATAAATTGCTCACATCTTGATATTATGACTATAAAACTCCAGTTCAGAATTAATGAAATAGATATGAAGCTTTTTTTTCGTTACTTTGAAGAATTTATTATTCCATTGAAGAATTTATTTTAGTTACATATCTCATTTTTCACAAATACACAAACATCATTAACGTTCAAAGAAAATATCCAAATGGACTCAGACGTTTTTTTGTATATTGTGACGGTCAGCACACTCGTCTACCATACTGGAAGTCCCGGGTTCGATTCCCAGGGGATCAAATAGAAAAAAAGTATTTTTTTTTTGCTTTCAAATATATTCAATATTATTCAGGACTGGTACTTGAAGTAGAGGTTTAATCACCTTTCCTTCGTGTATTAACGACCAAAATAACACTGCGTTTATGTGATGCAGTGCCCCTTTAAAATCATGTTTTCGGGCGTTGTCTAGTATGTAAAAATAATCCAGGGTTCAGATCAAGCATACATCCAAATAAAAGGGTCTCTTCAAATATAAAGCTTTCTTTATAAAACATAGAAAGGTATCAGAATTGTGAATGTTAGACGCGTATTAAATGATCACTTAACCAACCTATGACAGCTCATAAGCCTTGTAAATACACGGACATCCATATTCTTCTTCATTTATATTAAGATATCAAAAATGTAAAGATAACTCCTTAATGGAGAAAACCCAGATTTGTGAATTTGGACACAAAAATGTTGTGGATAAGTAGTGTTAAATTATTTTAACATACCGCAAAATAAATAACGATTTTAAAATGAAATATACTTAATTTCAAATCCGATTGATATTATTTTTTCCTCTCTCATTTGATGCATAGGAATATTACGTTTCATATAGTAACTACAACATACTCGTTTGCTTTGACTACACGTCTCACAAAGCATAAAGGAGTCATTCCATGAGCATTATGACTGGCGAGACAAATGTAATATCTGTATTACATTACTTGTAAATGTTCCTCCGCTTTGTAAACCCTGCGGTCCTTGTTTTACCTGCACACAAAAAATAATTTCTCGCTCCACGAATGTCCTTTGGGCACATAAATCGCCTTAGCTAGGGGATTCGGTGTTGTTTATTTCCCGGAATATCCGACTCCGGCCCTGAGCTTTGGAAATGCGAGCCCGTATATCTAATATCCTGCGGGCGAATTGAATCCCCCGCCGGTCCAGTATAAACTGAACTAGTGTACACAGATGCATGCAAGCTGCATGAGTGCTCACTACCCCAAATCCCTTTTCACGGAATCCCCAAATTGGGAAAAGCAACACTTATTTTTGCTGTTTGTTTCGAACCGGTTGACTCTTTCGAATTCTGGATTCCTGGTATCATATTTTCTACATTACGAGGCAAACATTTTTCGAAGCTAAATAACATCGTACCTTTATTTCGATGGAATCCAAAAAAACATGTTTTATAATTTTTAATCTAGAATGTTCCATATTTTTTTAAATGTTAACTAACAAAGACATTTGTGCAGCTCTGTTAATAATAGTATGATTTATTAAAATTTGTTTTAATTCATTTGGTTTTTTATTGAACATTGTAATAATTAAGAGATTTTTGTCACAATATCCTATGGTTTACATTATGTTGCGACATCATTTTGTCTAGTTTTCTAATCTATTCCACACAAATAACTACACAAAATTTATTTTGTAACTTTTAAAAAACAGAATGATAACAAAAACGAATTCAAATATTATTTTATTAAATTAAACAACGCATATGGATGTTTAATATTAGTTTTAAACAAAAATTTCAAATTTATGTCTGAAATCGTTTTATATTATTATTACGTTTATAATTACTAAGACAAAATTATTTTAATTAAAAAAAACAAAATCATAATTTTTTGTTAAAATTCATAAATAAATATTTTGGTTGTCAAAAAAACAAAACCTAAAAAATATGTGGGAATTGTTAATATAAAGATTTTTTTAAATATGCCTACTGTTATTTCAATGTAATTTTATGTCACTTAGTTAACTAACTAACTAACTAACCATCACGCCGCTTCCCCGCAGGGGTAGGCAGAGAGAATCGAACGCCACATCACTCTGTCTTTGCAAACATTCTTTGCCTCTTCTACATTCATGCATCTCCTCATACATACCCGACGATTATTACGACTCCTGACCCGGCCGCTTTCAAGTATTTGACATACCTGATTGTGCCAAGTTTTCCTCGGTCGTCCTCTGCTTCTTTTTCCTACTACATTCGCTCCATAAATTTGTTTAACCGTTCTTTCTTCGCTCATACGCTCCACATGTCCAAACCATCTCAACACACTTAGTTATTATAATAAAATCGGTTATTTATAAATTAAACTTAAAATAAAATATTTTATAATTTTCACAAAGTATTATATATTTATAACTGTCAAATCAATAAATAAAATACGAAATATATCGTTTGGAAGTTTATATAATTATTTTAAGACTCACAAATAAAATATTTTTTTTTACTATTTATCTTTTAGAATTAATAGTTCGCTAATATCAAACGCATATTGCCATATTATCTGGACTCGTGATAAGTTCTCCTGTCCGGAACTTCACTGAGAATAGAAGCCGAGGTCCATTTCCGCAAGGGTCTTCCGGTTTCAATAATTGATCACCCACCATCACACACGTCCATTATATCGCACTCCAAGTGGATACAGCCACAACTGCAAATGGCGAATGTGGTGATCTAGCTTCGACCCAAACGAGCGATTCGATATTGCAAATCTCTGGAAATAAAAGGATAGTTTTTTTAAATAAATAAATAGGATAACTGAAATCCTGTTCAAATTAATTTTTTAATAAATCTAGTGATGTAATATTTAGGAGAGGTAAAACACTTTTAGGTCTACCATACATAGATGCCGAACTAGGGATAATTTTAAAATATCAAGAAACGTTATTTAAGGTGATATGGAGATGTGGAGCGAAAAGATAACGAGATAATGATATTAAAAGTATATTTGGCACATGTGAACGAAGAACAGGAAGACGGCCGAAAAAAACTTGGCACGACCAGATCAATTAGAACCTAAAATCTGGTGGTGTCGAAATTCTACGTAATCAGATGTATGGATGTGAAGGAAGCTAGATATATGTGGCGTACCATCCTCTTTGCACACCATTTATATATTAACTAAACAGAATATTTATCCACAATATTTTGAGTTTGACCAAATCTTTGTTTACAAATATGAGTTTTGTTCACTTACCGATATCTGAACATAGAAGAAGAAAAAATATTTATATTTGTACATAGCTTATAACCTGCTAAAGGGTAGTTTGATTGATCACTTTATTTACATGTAACAATCACCATTATATCTATGATTGACAAAAACTACTGTAAATCACATGTTTTACAGTAGTTTTTGTCAATCGAGTTTTCGACACCATCTATGCTTCAGTTGTCAAAAAGTCGTTAATTGTTAAAACTATTTTTTTAAATCAATAAAACTTTGTTCAATATAACATATAATTTGATCGAATTTGACTCTCGGATATTAGATAAATTAAACCAGGTTTTCCATCGAACCAGGATGATGAGGTATGAGGATAAAATAGTTCAACAGTAACATATTATTATCTGGTTCAAATTTATCTATTATACAACATCATACAAGCAACATGACACACGTTAGTTTTCGCTTTTAAGGACTTCCTCCATGGTTTCTTGAATCTAATTTCCAGCAAAAGCTTTCACATACAATTATTGAATGATAAAGTAGTTGAAATTGGCTGTTAGCTAGGTACACGACTTTACAATAATTCTAATTTCCATTTCGATGCGAAATGTGTATTATAGGTACGCGGCTCCACCGACGTCAGGAGCGAGTGCCTTGGCTACAGTTGGTAGATATATCAATTACCTGTTCGAGTACAATAAATTTAAATTACGATCCTATTATGGCCATGTAATTGGGGAGTAAATTCACCCGAGTAAAATCGATTTCCAGCACTGAATCATTCGTGCCGGAGAGCGGTGCGTGCTATAACAACCACTCCTGATTTGAGGAATTAAACATTTTAAGCCTGAAATTAAAAATAAACTCTTAAATGTTTGTATATTAACAACATTTTTAGTGTGTCTAAATACTTGTTCACAAATCTGGATTATCTTCAATTAAAAAGTTATTATTTACATATTTTTTTGAAATTGAAAAAATTCTAATAATATTTTCTGGCGTTTCTCGTGTATGCGATTATAATCCCGGATTCCCGGATAAGTATTTAGACCCACTCAAAATGTTGTGATTAACACAAAGGAGTCCTTAAAAATAATTATTATACTATGTTTTGACATCTCATCAAAGATGAAGAAGAATATAGAAATCATTACAGAAGAATATAGAAATCATTAGAAACATTTACGGGGCTGACGACTGTCATAGGCTGGTATAAGTGATCACCTTACACACGTTTAACATTCACCAATTCTACCCATTATTGACAACCACACGACTTAAACTCTTGGAAGTTCTATAAATATGAACCAACTTTGAAACATTGATCACTAGAACTTCACAAAAGACTATTGGTGAGATGAAAAGAAGCTTTTTACTGAGCAGAAACTCTTTTATTAGTATGTGAGGTCCAAATCCTGGATTATAATCACACACATGCCCATAAATACCCAGACTTCCATATTCTTCTTCATCTTTGATGAGATGTCAAAAAATAATATGAAAATAACTCCTGTAATTGGAGATAATCCAGATTTTGTAAACAAATATTTGGACAAACTCAAAATGTTGTAAATAATTATTATGTTCATGGCAAATCATTTATCAGCTGTGAAGGTGTTACTGATGCTCGAAATCTGAAATCATAGAACCCGACTCAAATCCGTTAGAACACTCTCGTTCCTTTTTTTTTAAGGCGAGTGAGTTATGAGTTTCCTTGAAAGTCACGAATCATTGTTTTACTTTATTTCAATCTCGGGTTCACTTATCGAAGTGCATGGTGTGAAATTTCTTAACGGTGGATAGCCACACTGAGGAACTAATGGTTGATTTATGAACGGTTCAGATTAACGAAATATTTCTTGGCTTTTTTGCCGATTCCGGTCTAGTGGGCATTGCCTATGTAGCAAATTTTCATAGATACAAGCAACATTTGCTAGGAGGTTTTTGAGCTGGTCATGAAAAATTTTACTGCCAGCAAAGCTGTCAGCATTTATGACGCACTGGTTTGAGTATTTTTCCAGTATGCTGGAGGTTCTGGGTTCGATTTTCGGGGTAGTGAAAAAGAATGTTAGTGGTTTTTTTTACTATACTATACATTTCATATTACCTATAACGCAGGACTGATTACCTTGCCATAATTAACGATTAATTTAACACTACGTTTATATGATGCCATATGAACCATTTGGTATAGATTAAGGTCAAAAGAAAATAAGAAGGAATAAGTCTACCGTCGGAAATGATAAACATTGCAATCCTATCAATATGAGAGTTGCAAACACCGTACGTTAAGCTAAGTCCAAATTTTAGAAACGAAATACGAATAGTTCACGAAAGGCGTATCACAATAGATTTAAACAAAGAGTGGCAGTAAACTAACAGAATATGGTTGGTAATAGAAGCAGAGGAAGACTGGGGAAAACTTTGCATAATCAAGTATTTAAAATACTTGAAAATGGTCAGGTTAACAATCAAAATAATCGACGAATATGTATGAAGAGGCAAAGATTGTATGCAAAGCCAGACTGGTATTGCGTTTTATTCTTTTTAACTACCCCTGTGGCGAAGTTTTTTTTTTTGTTTTTTTTTCATATTACCACAATATGACTGCTAAATGAATAAATAAAAAATTTTCTAGTCATTTAACAAACTGCTTCTTACCCTTATCTGCACGCAATGGTGCATAGGGCACTGCATTGTATTGAAGCAGTGTTATCTTGATCGTTACTCACATGAAGGCAAGACGATAACATTTCAGAGACTAGTCCAGAGTAATATTAAATAAATATTACAGTGTAAAATCACTAATATTTATTGTAAGCCCCTTGCAATAAATATTGGTGACGGCACGGTAGCTTAATACACAGGTGTAATTCACCTTGGAGGTGGTCAATGAAAAATCTTTTGTCATTTAACATTATGCGTTCTAAAATAATTGGCAATTGAAAATGTGTTGAAACCATTACGTACGTGTGTTTCTGTTTTCTTTGTTCACCCTGAACAACGTAATAAATCACGGCTAGCTCTCGCATACTTCTCGGCCGGCCGGCAGCGCTAATCATAAGGCATTTAATCTCATCCATTAATATCCGCGGAGCCTTCAACCTCACACAACACCGTGTGAAAAATAACCTGCATAGTGCAGCTACGAAAGCTTTCCGCGGATCATGCGATCGGCCCTAGAAAATAGAAAAGTGCTCCCCGAAGCTTCGGAACGAAAGCGCCGATAGTGGTAAATCTCCTTCGTGCTGGTGAGTCAGCGAATATATGCGATACTGTAAATGACATAGTAAATCATGTACCGCGTATTTGACGGGTAAGAACGCGCCATTCTTTTTTCCTTACCTGAAAAATTAGTATCGACATGGCACTTTACTGTGTTAACAAATATTTTTATATCAACTAATATTTACTGTGTCTTTTGTCTATTAAATTGTATTTTTAAATTTAAGTTTTACTTAGTTAATACCACTTTTTCTTAAAATCTATTAAAACACGTGTTTCGATGCATTCTTCATCAATTTTATACACCGTATGACGTCTATGACGGTCGTAAGCCCTGTAAATGCGTGTGTAAAGTGATAACTTAACCAGCCTATGACAAAATTATAAGTTCAGTAAATATTTAGACTTCCATATTCTTCTTTATCTTTATTGAGATGTAAACATTTTTTTTATAAAATCCTAAGTTTTTTTTTCACATATTTAAACTACCCCAGAATCTTTTAATTACGACAAAGAGATAAAAATTTGGCGGAAGAAAATTGCAAATATTAAAAGAAGGTGTAAGTTTAATAAAATATTATTCACAACATTTTGCGTCCAAAAACTGGGTTGTCTCTATACAGAAGTTATTTTTACATTGTTGACATCTCAACATAGATGTAGAAGAAAATGGAACTCTAGATTTTTACTGAACTTATAATTTTGTCATAGGCTGGATAAGTTGTCACTTTACACACGTGCAAAATTCACCATTCTACCCATGATTGACAACCACAGTACTCAAATTTTTGAAACTCATACTTTTATCATTAATGTGAAAAGTGATCACATAACCAGCCTTTGATAGGTTGTCAGCTCTGTAAATAGCCAAACTTTTATATTCTTCTTTATCTCAATATGTTGAGATGTAAAAAATTTAAAAATAACTACTAATTGGAGAAAACCCACATTGTGAACAAGAACGAATAAATCATTATAAATTGTACAATTTCTATCACTTGCATAGCATATGTTACGTTCTTGATATATTTAGCATAAATGAACAAGACAAAAAAGTAGGAAGAATAATAAATAAACGCATCGTTTGGCGATGTTTAATCTTTTTTTCATTTAATTTATTTACAATTACTTTTAAATTTTCTATGAAATATCAACGATTAAATAAATCAACAAGCTCTTATGGGTATAATGCTGAACTCGACAACTAAACCTGTATTTACAGCCATTACTTGTTGAAAATATTGTTAACAAAATACGAACGTAATAAAATAATGATTTAGCTAAATTAATGTTACGTTTCATGTTTGCAGATAGAGAGATTACACGCTACACTAAAAGCAATGTTACCCGAGGTACATATTACTTTATCTCGTTGTAAAATTTTCACTAGATGCTGACAATTTAATCCTTCATTCATCTCTACACTGTTATTTCAAACCATTGGTAAGCGAACAGAGTTTTTTTTTTAATGTTTTGCAAAAATAATGTTCTATTAGTATATTAAGAAGTTAATTTATTTAATCTAGACTGCTTTAAGTTTTTTTAATCTCCTTGTTTTTTAAAAAAAAACGAGTTATCAATGTGTCGATTGTTGAAATTAATATTTAAAAAAAAAACACACAAAATTCTATAAAATGATTTTTTCTTATATTACTCTAACATCGTAATATCTATCCATTTCCAATTTAAGTTTAACTTGGTTAATCCCATTATTTAAAAAAAATGTGTCACGTGTTTCGATACATTCCGTGTGAAAATGATGCGAAATATGTATCATATTGGATTTTGAGAAACTGTGATATTTATCTAGTAATACTTTAATTAAAAATTTTACCAAATCATTAATTTTTTTCATTAAATGGCTACTTGGGTGTACTCGTAAATCATCTCTAATTTACTAAAATTAATCAATATTTTAAAGAAATCTACCTTCCTAAGTATGAAGAAATAAATATTTATGTAATGATAAGGTTGGTTATTATAATGCTATGTGTCTGATTTTTTAATTTTCTAGATGATCATGTACCAGCACTTTTATAAAATAACGAAAGCAAAAAAGTGTAGAAATAACCAAAACGTTTTATTGTAAAAAGGTTTAGTACCCCCACTAGTTTTGTGCATGACTCCTAGTCTGTATAATGGTGGTTTAATAAACTGTAACAAACACACTGTCAGTCAGTTGTTGGTTACAAATTGGCTTATAAATCTCAACTCGCACACAAATCTGCGACCAAGTTCGTGATCAAACCAAGAATCCCCATAGCGAAAAAGACTAAGTAATACGCTTCTCACACGATATACGTCAGCACATTAAACTTAATTTGTATTGGCCTGCTATAAATTTTGAAAACTGTTTGCAACTCTCATTTTGAAAGGGTTGCAATGTTTAGTAAGCGATATTTTATATACCTTACTAAACTATTTTATATAAGAAAAGGATTCATAAAGGCTTTTGTTTGGAGTGTTTTGTTGTACGGGTGTGAAATCTGGACCATCCAAAAGTACGAAAAAGACCGGCTTGAAGCATTTGAGATGTGGGTTTGGAGGAAGATGACCAAAACATCATGGGTCGTAAGGAAGTCCAACGAAAAGGTGTTGCAGGACGTAAAAGAAAGAAGAGAGCTTATAAATCATATTTTGAAGAGGAAGGCCAAGCTAATAGGGCACTCAATTAGACATAGCACCTTTCTTAGCAACATCTTCGAAGGAAGAATCTTGGGAAAACGAACAAGAGGCCGCCCAAGAACTTCATACTTCCAGGATTTGAAGCGGCTCATGGACGTCTCCTCCTATTCGCAGCTCAAGAGGATGGCGACTGACAGAGACAAGTGGCTGACACAACAAGGCGCTGCCTTTAGAAGATGATGATGACGTATACGCATACTATAGCTGGCAAAGTTTTGAAATTAAACATTTAAAAAACTAAGACGCCTTTGTCGTTTGTTGTTCACTCAGTTGTCTTCAAATTTTTGCTTTCGAATACAGAAATCCATAATTTCTGAAATATATTTAATTTTAAATATTTTGTCTTTTATTTATCAGAAAAAAGTACTCACAAAAGATTTATTAATTTATTTTTTATTCAAACGCCATAATCCAGTAATGATATATTTTTTTAGGATTAATAGAGAGTTTTTAAATTCTGGTTATACTAAAAGGGTAACCAAAAATACATATTTGAGCAGGTAATATTGTTTATAATAAAATTACCTTCCTTTCAACAGATAGTTAACAATTTTGAAAAATTAACATTCTTTGGCGGATAAGGTTTCGCTTTTCGGGATAACCAAAATGATGATAGGTATAAAACAAAAACAAAAACTTTAAAAATCTATATTTAATTAAAGTATTTATTATCAGAAGTAGAATTTAAGTAAATACCACTTCTTAAAATCTATTGTCACACGCGTTTCGATGCATTCCGCAATTTTTTCATGTTAAAGTAAGTCTTAATTTAGTGGTGTCCTTGGGACATGAAGAATGAAGAGGGGGTTTCTTATTTTTATTCATTTATTAATAAATCATTAAGAATATAGGGGGGAGGTTCAAGTTATTGCATCATTGTTATTTAAAGGTTTATTATTATATCGTTAAAGAAGTATATTGAAAAAATCGAAGGTGTAGTATCCATAAAATATTGGTATCGCAAAATTATTTGAATACAAATTTCTGTTGGAATTTTAAATATTCGTCAACTGGATGACAACCGCATACTCCAACAAAATTTACCATGAATTCACAATATTGCATTGAAATATTAATTAATGAAAAGTTAATGACTGCTTTTGTACTTGTGTTTGCGTTGACATGGAATAATATCCTATATTAATTTAGCAAATGAGTTCGGTTTGTTAATTAATTTGTTTTGTAAATTATTCAACATATTTCGCCAAATTATATTTACTGTAAACTCTAACATTTAAGGGTTTTATAATCTGTTCATAATCGCAGCTGATAAAATAGTTACAAAAGTTATTGCTGTAGTATTTATTAACGAGGACAATAATGACAATACTTGGCAGTTAAATTGGCTTTTATATATTTCATAAGATTCAACTCCCTATCTCTCTTATAATGTTTGTATTACCCTACAACTCTTGTTATTTAATTTCATGAATTTGTTAAGTATTATTTTTTGACATCTCATCAAAGATGAAGAAGAATATGGAATTCTGGGCATTTACGGGGCTGACAACCGTCATAGGCTCATTTTACACACGTGTAACATTCACTAATTCTACCCATTATTGACAACCACACTACTCAAATTCTTGGAAGTTCTATATATATGAACCAATTTTGAAACATTGTTCTTGAATCACTAAAACTTCACTAGAGACATCTATTGGTGAGATGAAAAGAAACTTTTTATTGAGCAAAAACTCTTTCATTAGTATGTGTGGTCCGAATCCTGGATTATAATCACGCACATGAGAAACGCCAGAAAATATGCTTTTCATTCTTATTATTTAAGCTTATAATTTGACCAGATAATTTATTTGCAACATATTGAGTGTGTCCAAATACGTGTTCACAAAATCTGGATTATCTCCAATTACAGGACTTAACTCCTGTAATTGGAGATAATCCAAATTTTGTGAACAAGTATTTGGACACACTCAAAATGTTGTAATTTTTTAAGCATTTAAATGACATTTGATTTTTTTAAAGTAAAAAGCTTGACATAAAGTGATTTCCGGTACGATTTTTGTCTAAAAAAAGCCCTGCGCGTAACACTAGATTCTCAGTAGAATAATTAGGAATCGATGAAACAATTGTATATATGTAACCTGAATTTTCATGTTCGAACAATGAAATTGATCTGCCCCCACGTGCCACCCCTCACCCTAATATCGCTCTCCAAGGGAGTGGTCCGGGCACCCGCTAATATAACGCATTCCGATACATGTCTGGGTCCACTGACAAAGGGTTGAAATGCATCATTAATTCTGGCTTACATCTGTCCATTACACATTGATAACCGCTCCCGGCCATCGCGCTTTGTACCAAAATCTACCCCTAGTTCAACCCTTTCATGTCGATGATAAAAAAATGTCAATCATAAGAACATGAAATAGTTTATTGATTCTCGTGCAGTTTCACTAACATTTGTTATTCAACTGTCGATCTTTTTGCGATTTCACTTTTTCAAAGCTGCACTTTATCAAAAGCGTTATTTAAGCTTCTCAAATAGGTCTACATTTTTGTATTCCGATTTTTGAAAACTAACTAACTAACTTACTATCAAGCCGCTTCCTCGCAGGGGTAGGCAAAGAGAATAGAACGCCACACCACTCTATCTTTGCAAACATTCTTCGCCTCTTCCACGTTCATGCATCTCCTTATACATACCCCCAATTATTACGACTCCTAACCTGGCCGCTTTCAAGTATTTGGCATACCTGATCGCGCCTAATTTTTCTCGGTCTTCTTCTGCTCCATTTTTTCAATTACATTCGCCTCATAAATTTGTTTTACCGTTCATTCGTCACTCATTCGTTCTACATGTCTCATCTCAGCTTTGCATTCATTCCTTATTTCACTTTTCGAAAATTTTCTCGATTCAGATTTTTTAGACTTCGTCTTTTCACTTGTTGATGAGAACCTCTGTAGTTATCAAAACAAGTAGTGTTAACATTAATTAACCCTATAAGTGGAAATAAACATGTGTGTAATTTCAATTTTAAAATCTTTTCAGATTTATAAGCCTTACTTATAAAATGACTATAGATTGTGCCAAGAAAGAATAAGTATATCGAAAGAGAAATATTACTTCTGAAATTTGATAAGCGCGGTGTATTAGCATTTGGATATGCACAAAATTTACATTGTGGTAAAATTGGTACATGTACAAAATGTAACCTACCGGTTTTGACAAGGACCTTGTCATCATTAAGGTTTATTAAATTCTAAAACATTAAAAGCATTAAAATACTATAGTCGAAACTGGCAGGTGCACTTATAATAAAAAAGTGGTTAAAAAAAAGTTATTTAATTTTAATAAAAGTTCATAAAATGTGCCACAACGTATCTGCGAAAAACATTCAAGAAATATATATTTGTATATATTTTATATTTTTTTGTTTTCTTTTAATCTAACTTTTTTTATAAAATACAATAAAACATCCAATTTGATATGTTAAACATCCAATTTGATTTGTAAGGCGTCCAATTCTGTTTGTAAAACGTCCAATTCGAAGTGAATAACCTGTGTCAGTTAACATCATGACCGCAATAAGCGCGTTTCGTTAAAAACGTATTCAGGTTAAGCGCCCTTTTGGCACCACCTCGCGGCTCCTGTATCTAATGGAAATCTTCGCCTTCAGCATAAATCTCAATCTCGCAGTTTGCAAATATGACGGCCACCCGTTGATTTATGTATATTCCGCCTGCAGTGGCTGGCTGGCGAGGCGCAGCCACACTACTGAGACAGTGACGTCGAGATTATTAAAAAGATATTAAGTTTTCACGGCCATTTGACGTGATTCACAGCCCGTTTATACGCTGTTGCGGTTAAGCAATCAATGTTTCGAGCGCTTGAATAAATTAACACTGTTAAGTTTTTTCGGTAAAAGCGCATCGTAATCAAATGTATGTGTAATTTTATAAATCACCTCCAGTATTCTGGAATTCATTGCCTTTTAAATGGAATCCAGATTATAAAGAAAACATTCCCCAAAAAATCATTAACTCAACATTTGGACACAACATTTTGAGTGTGTCCAAATACCTGTTCACGTATCTGGGTTTTATAAATTAAGGAGTTATTTTTACATTTGAGGTTAAGTTATTTTTACAATCAAAATTTCAAAACAACCAGCGAATAACATTAGGATATTTTAAATACTTTAAAACGTTTTCATTTACATGTATTATTTTATTCAAGGAGCTTCAGAAATATTACAATATTTTGAAAAATAATAAAAATTAAAAAATATTAACATCCTTGATCGAAAAAAAATAAAAGCTATAATATAAGCTTTTAAAAATCTGAATTTGTTAATCTTGACTATGTGGAATAAAAACTTGCTTATATTCAATGGTTATAACAAATATTTGTTGCAATACTGAAATGGATCACGTTAGTAAAGATTTGAACCAAGGTATGAAGAGTTTGTTAACGTTCTAAATATTGACTAGCAGAGACATCTGTTGTTGTCGAAATTAATTATTTATCAATTTCGTCAGATATTTATTTTGATTGTCATCCAGTTATTATTTAGTTTGACTATGGAGAATCGATCTAAAAAAGAACTCAATTTCGTTTGATTTATTTTCATTGAAACGAACTTAAATTTTAAAAGCAAATACAAGAAAAATTATGTTAATTAACTTCGTATTGAGATAAAAAATTTGTAAGAGACCTTATTTTATAATTGTGTACATGGAAAGATCAAGTCATAGGCAAAATAACATTATTAAATTTTATCGTTTCACTATCGAAATCAAATCAATTTGTATTTAAAATAAAAGTATATGGTCATTTGCTCTTAATCTTAAATAAAGAATACAGGTATTTAAAAAAAATTATCAAGCCAAATTTTCTCCGTACTTCCTCTACTTCATAACCAACCACAATCGCCCCATAAATTTGTTTTTACTATTATTTTTTCACCTATTCGAGTTAAGTGCTCATACCATTATATTTTTGTTTATAATACTTATCACCATTTAAATATCTATCACATATCGTTTTACTGCACTTCGTCTATGTATAAATATGGGTATCATCATCATCTAAATTGTTCATGGCAGATAGCCTGCTTCCTGACACTTGCTGTCACTTTTTAATTATTTTTGTTAGATTGTTGTTTCAAAAATTTTCCTTAAAATTTTTTTTTTGTTTCATAACCATTGTGAAATTAATAAATGAAGAAGGGTAATTTCTATTTTCTTTCTTTTTCATTTCACCTGACTGAGTCACAGCAATGCGTGGCAAGGTAGAGCTTGGATAAAATAAATTTAGACATTCATTTATCGAGCGAGGGTTTGTCTGGAATACTTCAAAATCAATAGCATGTACTAACACACATTTATAGTCGAAGTCAGTCCATTGGTTTAGTACTATAAATACATATTTATTTTTAGTGTTCACAAGAATTATACCAGTTTTTTTCTCAGTCGACTCGAAAGTTGCATGTTTATACGAATAAACTTTTATTTCTATGATTAACATACATTAAAATACAAAGTTTTTTGACGTCAAAATAATCCACGACACGTTTATATCCAAAAATTTCAAATATTTACGAAAAAACAGCTTTAACACGCGACTAACCTACGCAGGCAGAATATTACAAAAGTGGCAAAACACATTTTCCCTCCAATGGTGGCTTTGCCCGAAAACAACGATTCATCAGTATCACACCTGATGTTGAACGTAAGTAAGTGATTGAATTTTTTTGTTAATGGCTTCGTGCAAGCGGCAACTAGGCTTACTCGGTTTCTCTAACGTTTCCCATACCGTAAAGTTATGTCGCGCCGGCATTATTATTCAAAATTTTGTAAAGTTTGTTATGTAATGATGGCAGAGTTAATAATGAGCGACATAAACGGGCTTTGCAATAATTTTCAACACGAAGACAAATTAATTTTGTCTTTTCTTTTAAAGTTAAATTGATACTGATGCTAATAAAATCTGTTTATTATCCGGGAAATTTAATTTGCAATCCGTGACGTTTCATTCTACGAGTACATCCCACCGAAATATTATTTATGAATATTTAAATATTACAAAATAAAAATAAAAACTAGTATATAACTGCTTTTTCATTTAAATAATTAAAACCTGACTATTTATTATTATATTAAAACCAATATTTTTAGCTTTTCCACTTTTTTTTTAATTGACCAGCGACCGGGTTTCGTCGTTACCGACATCATCAGACTGGTCTGATGATGTCGGTAACGACGAAACCCGGTCGCTGGTCAAATAAAAAAAAGTGAAAAAGCTAAAAATATTGGTTTTAATCTAATAATAAATTAAAAATGGAATTCCATCACGAAGTGTCAGTGGATAATATAAATCTATTAAAACCTGACTAGTTTCGAAAACTATATATGTTTATAAGAATAGGTACATCACACAAAAATACTTTAATATTGTATTTTATTGTATTTTCACTTGATGTAGTTCTCAAAACTTGCCTTACTTAAATGAATAAACTTAAAATGGTGGTCTGAAAGAAGTGTTTTATTTTTATTTTTAAATGATCATGTTGTTCCACGAAGTTAATACCAAATCAATAAAAAATATATGTATGTGAATATTAAAAGCTAAATCGAAACGTATTTCTAATGTTATCAGGTATATTTCCGTAGTGAAGTGTTAAGTGCGTTTAGCTACCTTGTTGAAGGTCCCGGGTTTGATTTCCAGGGAGTGCAAAAGTAATATAAGGAATTCTTACTATCCAGGTTATTTAACTGGAATGGTATTACAAGCGAAGGGGTGATCACGTAATTCACGTACAAGATAACATTACGCTGATACGATAAATTCCCCATTGGGTGCAAATAAAGGTTATTTAAAGAATCATGAAAAAATATCAACTATTTTGATTAAAAACGTACTATTTTGAATAAATTATTATTATTTTTTGTATTGTTAATTTAATATTCTTTTTTGACATCTCATATAAGATGTAGAAGAATATGGAAGTCTGGGCATTCACGGGGCTGATGACCGTCATAGGCTGGTTAAAGTATTTTTTTTCCATATTCTTCTTCATCTTTGATGAGATCTCAAAAAATAATTTAAAAATAACTCTTATAATTGGACAAAATCCAGATTTGGGAACAAGTATTTGGTATACTTGATTTGGACATACTCAAAATGTTGATGTTAAATTTAAATGTTTTACAAATAATTTCAAAATGTTTTCAAACGCATTTATTATTTCAGGATGTTTTTTTTTAATCAATCTTATTTTAACATTGATAAAACTTTTTTTGGTTGATAATTGTATCAAATGGTTGATAATTGTATTGAATTTTTCGGACATTTATTTAAGAATTTACGATCCAGACCCTAAAAGTTTAATGTATTATTGGGTAAACTTTTAGTAATTGAGTTTTACAACTGACGTAACACTGCGGCACACTGATTTACAGAAAACAGTTTTAAACTACATCACCTCAAAAATTGTTAAATCAATATATTTTATATGAAATTAAAACCAAATTTTTTTCAAATTATTTCCTTCTTCTTTTACCAAATTCGGTCTGTAAATGTAATGATTAATGATGCACTTAATCAATAATTTTAAATTTAAATTTTTATTTTATTTCAATATCAAAAATTTCCGACTGCGTTAACGTTTGATGCAGTATTAACATTCATTACATCAAGACTTACAAGTGGTGTTCCATTGGTCCGAGACTAAGGAGGGCATCATATTGATGTTACATCAATGTGAAAAATCTAAATTAAAATGTGGAAATACATATTTATATGTAATATATAATAATATAATTTATGTGTGATTGTTCAATATTTCGATGAAATATAAATTTGAAACAAAAATTAAGAAAAATATAGAAGTCTGGGCATTTACAGGGGTTGCGACCGTCATTGGCTGGTTTAAGTGATCACTTTACACACGTGTAAAATTATTCAAATTATTGTAACTTCTTGATATATTGATCAGTCTTGTGACACAATACATGTGAGTTCACAATATTCATCTATGTTGGAATAAGGAAAACTTTTTTTAAGCAGATTTTTTTATTATTATTTGTATGCAAGGTCTAAATCCAGGATTTTATTTACATAGATACTTGAGACCCACCGGTAAACATGATTTTTTATGAAGCTTATAATTTGACCAGTTATTTTATTTACAACACATTAATGCTTCAAATTTCATTTAATATTTGTAGCCCAAAGTGGGCTCGAACGTATGAACTCTAACGCATAGCCTGCAGCACTAACCAGGGGACCAGAACCTGACTCGATTAGCTGGATCATTTTAATACTCACATTTTTATAAAGAATCTACAAAATTACGTTATTAGCCCAACGATTACAAGAAGCGTGGCGTTGAATTCATATCACGTAATTTATTCATACAAATTTACGGATGGATTTACGATTGCCATTCCGGGAAGGAGTAATTTCCGTGAGAGCTTTATTAGAACAAACGACCGGTTTCGGATAAGCGTTTATAAGCTCTTTCGATTTTCAATTCGCACCGACGTAACAACCTGCGACAACATTTTGAATAAAGAAATAGGCAATCTATCTAAAAGCGAAACTTAGGGCTTTCACTTTAGTACGAAGGCTGTAGAATTCGTCGAATATTCTTCACATAAGAACAAATATTTAAATGTATACAACAAAGATACCACAATAACGAATAATCATAGGCTGATTTAACTGATCACTTCATAGACGTGTGATATTCACTATTAACAATCACACTAATACTGAAGATATATTTATATTGTGAATAAAATAACTGGTCAAATTATAAGCCTTATAAAATTCTAAATCATATTTTTTGATGTTTCCCAGTACGTAAAATAATCCAACTAAGATCTTGCATACATCCAAATGAAAGGGTTTCTGTTAAATAAAAAAAATCTCAATCTAACCATACATGGCTTCAATGAACTCACATGTACAGTGTCATGAGATCAATGATATTTGTTGGAGTTCCGAAAAATTCAGTAGTGTGGTTATCAATCATGGGTGGTATGGTGAATATTGCACATATGTAAAGTGATCACTTAACAAGCCTTCGTCAATTAGATTATAATAATTATTAATACCCAGACCTCCATTTTTTTATCTATGTCGAGAAACCAAAAATGTTAAATATAAATGTTTTTTGCTCTTACATTTATTCAGTATTACCTTTTGGTAAATCTTATTGGTAAATCAAATGCAAGCAAATCATCTAACCTTCATATAATTAATAATCAACTGAACATTACATGAATCTGTTGCAGGGCTCTTGGCACTATTGGATGTGGACTAAGTTCAATAGAATGACATTTTTTTGTATCAAGATGACGAACAATTCGACGAATTTAATTCGAAGAGTGTTCTTCACTAGGGCCAACCCTGAATCTTAGGTTTCCACCTTATTTAAGATTTAATATCGCACCCAGAAAAGCGTGCGGGATTTTTTTACGGCAACCTCCCCCTGCCTCATCGCCCGCCCCCTGGCCGCTCCGCGGTTCCACAAAGCCATAATGGCGCTAGGCTTTCCATATTTATGGCGGGAACACAGCTTGAACCAGGACGTAAATAATAATGCGATAGATTTACAGCCGGGCACACTTTTGGTCTATCGTCGCCATCGGCCATTTTCGACACTTTTTGGTCCCGAAGCTAAAATTTCGAAACCCTACTCAACGATGCTCCCAAGAAAGCTTCCATCTACAAGAAATTTAATTTTTCACCAAGCTGTATTTCTCACTAAGCTTTATTTCTCACAGACCTTTGACCAAAATCAACCTAATTGTAAATAATTATAATTTTAATTCACACTTTTTTATGCGGAACGCAGTGTTTGAAAATGATTCAAAATGCATTGAAATACGTGTCACAATAGATTAAAAGAAATATTTGTAATTACAAAGTAAAGCTAAAATTTTTACACAAATTATCTGCTGAATCAATTAATGAAAAAGTTATTCACACGTTGAAAATTATTTCATATGGCATGAATTTGATAGTTACTTTTTTTTATTAAATAAAAATACGTCTCCATTGTGAAGCTGTCACCACATAAACATTGGCTAATACGCTGGAGGTCTTGGGTTTGATTTCTTAGAGGGGTCAAAATAAATAAACATCAGTGATTGGCACCTCTTACGGTGATCAGTCAGGCGTTTATATTAGACTGTTCACCTTGCATTTAATTTATGCTTAATAGTCATTCAGATTAACAATTCACCAAGTTCATGCAGTGTTCTATGCACCAAAGGATTCGAATAGGTGTCATTAATAAAAATAGGAATCAAGATTAATCTTCACTTTCGTTTGAAAATTCTATAACTAGGCGAACTAATTGTCACAATATTAATTTTTGTGTGTATTTGAACAATAAAATACAACTTAGTAAATTCGAAAAATCTGTTTGATTGAACAATTAATACATAAATTTACTTTGTTATTATCTACTCGTATATAAATTTGTGATTACAAAAACGTTTTTTCAACTATGAAACTACTTTTTTTTTTACCGTACCCTGTATTAACGATATGATCATCTTATGGACTATTTTGAAGAGCTAGTATTGTCATTACATATTCTTATTACTCTCTTATAACTCTCTTCCATTCTAACTGAGTACCGTATCCCATTAAAACACCTTTTTATACAACAAAGCGTAAAATTCATGGCATTATCTAACTTGAAGATAACCTACAGACACATATTTCAATGTTATTTAAAATTTATTTTAAAATTGTAATCTCAAAATAGATGAAGAACAATATGGAAGTCTCGGCTTTCACAAAGATTACCAACTGTCATAGGCAGGTTTAGGTGATCACTTTATATACGCGTAACTTTTACCATTCTACCCATGATTGACAGCCGCACTACTCAAATTTTGAAGGTCAAATATTAATATGATCAATCTCATGATGTTCCATGATTAGGTTCAACATTTTGTAATTTTTCATTAATTTAGTAAATTAAAAGCATTGTTGACTTTGTGGTGTAGTAATATAACACTTTCTTTATCATTCATCATTCATTTTGTGTAATACCACTTAAAAACACTTCTTCATGACTACCGGTTTCGGAATAACCATTCCATCATTAGGTCAACTGTAGACTATAGTTATAGTGACTGTAAAGACTGCAGTCTACATTTGACTGGATAAAAATATGGTTCCGAAACCAGTAGTCATGAAGTAGTGTTTTTAAATGGTATTACACAAAGTGAACGATGACTGATAAGGACAATGTTTTTCATAAATAATGAGATATTTATATAAATAAGTCACAAGTCACACCCAGATTTGTGAACGATGATTTGAACACACTCAAAATATCGTTATTAAAAAATATATTTATATATCATTTCCAGACACTGCTTCGATATTCGTTACGTTAAGTAATTCCAGCTTAATACATCATGTCAAAGATCTTCGATCGCACAAACTGAGTGACGCTTTATAGGAACATCACACATCCCTTATCCTAAAAGAAAAGACAGAAGAACGAAATTTAGGGTGGAACTTTATCGGAAATTCGAGGTTATTTGAAGAAAGGCATTGGAATGTGTGTGAAAACTCCACCTTTTTGGTCTTAGTATTAATTTTCAAAAAGGCACCTAAAAATAATAAATCACAATATTTTGAGTATGTCCAAGTCCTTGTTCACAAATCTGGGTTTGAAGTTAGGACTAATTTATATTAGTATTTCAACATAGATGACAAAATTAATGATGTGGTATCGTATTTACAGGGCTTATGACCTATAAAAAGATTTTTTCCTCAATGTAAATGTGACATCAATTATTCATATAACCTTTGATGCTTTTCATGTTTAATTATAACTGATATTTTTTTATCAACAAAAATGAAGAAGTGGTTGGATACGGAGTATTTAGAGAGCTTACAACCTGTTATAGGCTGGTTTAAATGATCACAATACGCCGCCATCACACTTAGCATCACGCCGCTTCTCCGCAGGGTAGCCCGAGATACTAGAACGCCACACCAATCTTTGAATACAATATTCGCCTCTTCTACATTAATATATCTTCTCATAGGTACACACTTATTATTCCGACTTCAATATATATATATATATATATATATATATATATATATATATATATATATATATATATATATATATATATATATATATATATATATATATATATATATATATATATATATATGTATATATATTGGTCAAAAGATAGATACCTTTTGTTGTTATATCAAATGCAGTATGTTGTATAACCAGTAATATGCTTAGTGGTTTTCTCATTTATTCATCACAGATAGAATTCGCAACAAAAAGCCTTATATGAACGGTAAATATCGAGTTTGTTCTTGTATAGATATGGCGAAACCTCTCAATTGCCATTAAAACCAGATAAATTTAAATAGCAAAGGATTCCCCAATTGGCGGGAATGTTGCCGACGACCGTATCCCGAATTCTGCGAATGACTTGCCTAAAGTTTATACACTCGTACCTATGTCCGGCGCAATCCCTAATCTAAGGGCTCACCTCATATTTGTGAGGGGCTCATCTAAAATTTGGGGGTTCAGAGAAAAACAAAAGCAATTTGCCCAACTTCCCAGAACCGGGGAGGATGGGCCGGAAACTTGCTAGAAATAATTCAAGTATAACATTTATGTGCGCTATACTTGTACACAACTTAACTGATGTTTAACTAAAGCAATAGTGAATTTTTTTTGATGTTGTGACATTTTTTTTCAATTAAAGAAATAATTTGTATATCTTTATAAAATTAATTAACTTTGTTTTCACCACTTTTTTTTTCACCAAAAGTGGTGAAAACAATGTTAATTAATTTTATAAAGATATTATAAAATGTGCCACAAAGTATCTGCGGAAAACATTCTAGAAAATAATTTTAATTCTAATACATCACTATTTAACTCTATTGGCGTGCCTTAAGCACTCCATGGTACTAGAAGCAAAGGATTGACGTTGTGTTACCTTTCTCGTTAGTTATGTTAATTGAATTTTATAAAATATATCGTCCTTGGGTCTTTAGATTATGGAGTAAAATAAATTTATTTGTATATACTTGCGTTCCTTAATTTGTTACTTTTCCAAAACACATTTACATAAACATACAAAACTACGAAAAGGTACTACACCAATTTAAATAAATTTTAATATTAACGTTCCAATATTAATATGAAAAATAATATGCTGCTCATAACAGAAATATGTTAAAATCCGCTTTTTTATTCCATAATTTCTGCAAAAGTTTAGACCGAAACAAAATCAAATAATTTTTGTATATCATTTTATCCCTATGAAATAAATGTATTGAAAAGTTTTGGAACTATGAAAAATTTATGTACCAAATCTGGTTTTACCGAAAAAGATTTCCAGTACCTACATTATTAAATTCTTAACTACATCTATTTTTAAAATAATTCGAGTTAAAACACTATCGTTGAACCTATTTAGGATAATGTTGGCAATACATTTCTCGAATATCCAAAATTTCAGATTCCTTAAATAATTTATTGGTGTAAAAAAATATATTTTTTTATAATAAGCAAATGAAGATAGTGCACCGTGTAATTACTATTCGTATATTTTGTTGATCTTCAATTACACTCATTTTTACGTCTAGTTTAATTGTATATTTTGTCCGCCTCCGTAGTGTAATGGTCAGCACGCTCGGCTACCGTTCTGGAGGTCCCGGGTTCGATTCCCAAGGGGGGTAAAATAAATATAAGTGATTTAATAGATTTATATTATCCACTGACACTTCGTGATGGAATTGCATTTTTTAATTTATTATTAGATTAAAACCAATATTTTTAGCTTTTCCACTTTTTTTATTTGACCAGCGACCGGGTTTCGTCGTTACCGACATCTTCTGACTGGTGAGAGGCTATACAATTTGTATAGCCTCTCACCAGTCTGATGATGTCGGCAACGATGAAACCCGGTCGCTGGTCAAATAAAAAAAGTGGAAAAGCTAAAAATATTGGTTTTAATCTAATAATAAATTATAAGTGATTTTTTCACTGTAATATTTATTCAATATTACCATGGACTGGTACCTGAAGCGGGGGGCTGATCACCATTCCTTCATGTGTAAACGATCAAGATAACAATGCGTTAATATGACACAGTGCCCTATGCACCATTGGGGTGCGGATAAGGGTTTTGTTATTATCATTAATTATATAAAATGTTTTGATATCAGTTCAACTGATCTAAGTTAGAATATTTTCACTTCTAGAACATTCGAATCACATACGCGGCTGGATGCATTACACTTCACCATTGTTGTAGACAATGTAAGGAGCACATTAACTCTTAACGACTTGAACAAAGTTAACTGAGAGAATAAGGGGATAATTATTATTGTTTCATATTACAGCTTCCAGAGGAGAGACTGGTTCCAGCTTATCAACTGAAACGCAGACGCGAGCTTCTGTTTAGACATCGTGAGTCACTAAATAATAAATACTGATTAATTTCCTGCTTATTTTACGTAAGCTTTTGTTGGAGTACGTTTTACTGCGCAATCAAGTATATTTTGTAAACATTTCAATGGTGAATCGTTGAGTTTCAGAGAACCTAAGCGCAAAATTATGAAATTTCTGCAAGTTCGTCTTATCTTAAATATCATAAACAATATAATCTTATGCATTATTGTTGTAAGTATTATAATTACTCATAAACACACAAAACTTCTTATTCTAACTCTCACCCACAAATAAAAACACAAACAAAACAAATTAAAACATTAAAACAAATTGAAACAATTAAAACAAATTAAAACAATACTTGTTCACAAAATCTGGATTATCTCCAATTACGGGAGTTATTTTCAAATTATTTTTTGACATCTCATCAAAGATGAAGAAGAATATGGAAGTCTGGGCATTTACGGGGCTGAAGACCGTCATCGGCTGGTTTAAGTGATCACTTTACACACGTGTAACATTCACCAATTCTACCCATTATTGACAACCACACTACTCAAATTCTTGGAAGTTCTATAAATATGAACCAATTTAGAAACCTTGTTCTTGAATCACTAGAACTTCACTAGAGACATCTATTGGTGAGATGTAAATTCTTTTCATTTATTTAGATCTTCCAAGAATTTGAGTAGTGTGGTTGTCAATAATGGGTAGAATTGGTGAATGTTACACTGTGTAAAGTGATCACTTAAACCAGCCGATGACGGTCGTCAGCCCCGTAAATGCCCAGACTTCCATATTCTTCTTCATCTTTGATGAGATGTCAAAAAATAATATGAAAACAAATTACGTCCATAAATTCTTCCTTTTCCTTTATCCGCTCCCAATGGTACATTGGACACTGCATCACATCAACGCAGTGACTCGTAAACGTCAATAACGTGAAAACACGGCGGTGGTAAGTCCTGCGCTTCAAGTACCAGTTCGAGGTGATGTTAAATACGTATTGACGTGGAAATCTTTTATACTTATTTTCTCCCGCAGGAAATCGAACGTAGGATCTCTAGCTTTTTTGCAAAATGCGATTACTACTACACTACAAAATAAAAAGAAATATATTGAATGGACTTTATCAAGTGAATACTATTGAAAACTCATATCGATCATACCGATCAATATATTTTTTTCAAATCTGATATCAATTATGTATCTAATACGATTTCATGATATAAACGTCATTGACATTAATACTTTCTTTTTCATTCATCGTTTACTTTGTATAATACCACTTAAAAAGCCGTTTTGAAGGGGTATTACAACAAAGTGAACGATGGATGATAAGGAAAGTATTTTATTTCTTTACCACAAAGTTAACAATGCTTTTAATATTCAACCATATATTTAGTTATTTTTTTTTTACAAAAATGTTAATAAAATTTGTATGTAACCACTCACCGAGATTTTAACGTCTGTCGGTTTCGAGACGTACCCGTCTCTCCGTCAGGACAATCACTAACACAGCATGCAAACAATACTACCCTTCACCACCATAGCACCATTTACACACTCAAAACTACACACAATGTCTAACACATGCGAGTGTGGTGTCTTGAGTGTAGTTTTGAGTGTGTATTTTTGAGTGTAGTTTTGAGTGTGTAAATGGTGCTATGGTGGTGAAAGGTAGTATTGTTTGCATGCTGTGTTAGTGATTGTCCTGACGAAGAGACGGGTACGTCTCGAAACCGGTAGACGTAAAAATCTCGGTGAGTGGTTATATACTAATTTTATTTACATTTTTGTAAAAAAATTAATAAGTAAAAATGACTAACCACAAAGTAAATGCTTTAAATATTAATAATATTGAGAATAATATATTTAGAAGCTCATTTAAATGATAAATTACCTTTTCTTCCTAAGATAAGTTATAAGTACGCCTCTTAAGATAAGTTATAGGTAGAGGAAAGACAATTGAGATGGTATGGGCATATACGACGCAGAGATCCCGAACATGTAGTTAACCAGGCAATAGAAATGGATTTTACCACAAATTTATCTACAACAAGAACTAGGAATTCATGGGTAAAGCAGAAAGATAACATGATTCGAAAACATGGCCTAGGTGACGTTATCTAGGACAGAAGGACCTATAACCTGAGGACGAGGAGAGCTGACCCCAGCAGTCTACAAGGACAATAAGCTGAGATGTAGCCAGGAAGGAGAAGAAAAAGATATGTTATAAGTACTTAATGTACTATGTCCGCCTCCATAATGTAGTGGTTAGCACGCTAGGTTACCATGCTGGAGGTCCCTGGTTCGATTCCCAAGAGGAATCAGTCAAAAGAGGTCAAAATAAATGTTAGTGATTTTTCAGTCTAATATTTATTTAATATGACCCTGGACTGGTATCTGAAGCGGAAGGCTGACCACCTTTCCTTCGTATATTTAACGATCAAGATAAATCTGTTTCTAAATGATGCAGTTCCCTATGCACCATTTGAGTTTGGATAAGGGTTAGAAGAAGAATAATGCACTATTAGATACAAACAGGAGTGGTTTTTAAAAATAACTTATTACAAACCCTTAATTAATGTTTTTTTATAAGTAAATAAGTTTTAAATCAGAGCTTCTGCCAATGTTAATTTCCCGTGAAAAGTGACAAAATGAAGATTGGCACGTCAAAGAAAATATAACATAATTATTGAATTCTTGGAAGCAACAAAGCGGTGCAATTTATCCCTGAAACTTGACGTCCTCCTTTTCAGAGAGAGGCAATGGTTTATTTTCAGTAACACTTCAAAGAAAAATTCACATTTTCCTTTCATAAACTTTCAAACGCTTTGAGAAAAAGTCCAAAGGTTTTTCGAGTCTAGAGGTTTTTTCGTGTCATTGCGAAACCTTGTATTGAAAATGTTTTTCAACTGAGTTGAAATAAATATTTTGTAATTTATTCCAACTTCGAAAACTTATTGAGCAAATCGTACGTATTTAGATCATCCCTTCCTTGGCTTCTCTTCCTTTTTTCCTTCAACCCCTTATCTGGCCCTCATTCAATTATTTTAATGAATTTATATTTTTATAACCAGACAGTTTACTTTGGAACCAAAAAAGTCTTTATATTAATTAATCAAACCATATCCGCTCCCTAGGTGGAGCATATGGAGTCTAAAAACTGTCTCCAGGCTTTTCTGTCGGCTGCCAGCTCCCTTGCATCCCCCCAAGTCAGATTCGCGTCCCGAAGTTATGACGAGAACTGCCGACGCATTGTCAGCAGTGGTCGTCCTGGGCGGCGCGAACCTGATGCCTTGTAAAAGAGACAAGCTTGATTAAAGCTCTCAGGAGGCATGCAGAGTACACTGTTTATTTTGAATGTATTATCAACTAAATGGTTTGGTAATGAAACACTCCCTTTATCATTAAACGTTAATTTTATGTAATACCAGTTATACCAGGACCAGGGAATATTTCCTAAAGCTTATTTGAAGTCAAATTAAATTAGTTACTTATTATGAGTAGATTTTTTTTAATGCTTAACTGTGCAACCCGGAAATCAAAAATCCCAGAAAATGTTGAAGACAAACATTTATTGGAAAACGTCTAAACAAACACGCGAAAACTGAAGAGCACATTTATTTTTACATTATAAATATAATAAAATTTTGTTTTAAAATTATTGAAAAGTAAATCAAGTATACAGTATTGTACCTGAATTGCTATTCAAGTATAGTAATAATAGATTGAAATGTAAAAAAATGCAAAAAAAACACATTTAACATTAAAGAAACATCGTTATAATATTTATTTCATTAACTTTGGAACTGAATGAACAAGAAAAAACACAAAAAGAATACACAAACAATTTCTCGGCTAATCCGAACTTTTCTAAAACCGAACAGTCCACAGCCCCAACATGTTTGGATTTTTTGGGGTTCTACTGTCCTTTTTTTATATTTTTTCAAGGTTATTGAAATAAAAACCAGGTTTTATAACATGTCAAATTTATATGCCCGTTGATTTATCAAAACTATGGTAGGTACTCAGATATAAGGTGAATACCAAATTAAGAAAAATTATTTTAATTTAAAAAAAATCAATGTTCTTTTTTATACAGTTACAGAAACATTATCAAATGGACTTTTTTTTATTTAATATGATTACAAAAGTTTTTCTACTTTTACAATCTTAAAATTAATAACGCAGTTCTTTTAAACTGTTATTTATTTTTTCTAGGACTAAATTTGACAATATTAGGATTTGTGTATCTACTGTAACCGAAAATAAATTTCAGTACTTCCACTAGTTTTTACGCATTTGTTTCATATCAATTAATATTTACTTTGTACCGCTAGGGTCAACGAATCCCGGTTTTATTGCGAGTATGTTTTACACACGGCCGTACGCAATCACTTCAAACAATGGTGGCCATAAAGCAGCAAGGTAAGCGACACGAAGATACCGAAGTTATATCGCATAATTTTGGTGATTTATTTCCTCGCCCGCATTCATATTCCAACTATAAAACTTATCAATGCCGTAAAAACCAATGTTAAGTTTTTAACGCACGATCGTAAAACATTTGGGGCTTGCGTTTGTCCAGTTTTAGTGCCCATTCTTCTGTCACGTACCGATTTTCCTCGAAACTGTTTGAGAAGCGTAACTACCAATTATCCGGTGTCCGTTATTCGGCACATACATATATATATATAGATAAATATATATATATATATATATATATATATATATATATATATATATATATATATATATATATATATATATATATATATATATATATATATATATATATATATATATATATATATATATATATATATATATATATATATATATATATATATATATATATATATATATATATATATATATATATATATATATATACATAAATGAGATTCTCCTCTTATCCCAGTTCTTATACTTATGGTATTATATAATCAATTCAAACCTTTATCTGCATATCAATGGTGTACAGAGCACTGAATCATCTAAGCATAGTGTTTTCTTGATAGTTAACACATGATGGAAAGGCGATCAGCCCTCCGCTTTAAGTACTAGTCTAGCGTAATATTTAATCAATATTGCCCGGGACTGGTTTATATAATTACAAATGAATTTTTGACAAGTCTTCAAATTCTTCTATTTTTGTTCTGATTCGGATTTTGAAAACAAACAGAAATTTTCATTAAAAGTTTAATTTTTTTTAAATTTAACTCTGATAAAACGTTACTTAATAATATGCTGTTTCGAAAAACGTCACCATTATTATCTTATGTCGTCACCACCATTATTATCATTATACAGCTATGATACCCGCTTCACCCACAACGAAGGGTAGATGGTCCCAAGAGCAAACAATAAATATGGAAGTAGAACACTTCAATACATACTTCCAAGCATTTTTAATTGGTTGACAGCAGAGGTAATAGGCTAAACGAAAACATGAATCAAAAGCAAAAAAAGGATAGGTAAATATTCAAGATTTAAATTTGAAAAAAAGTTTTTTTGTGTATTATGTTAAAATAGATAAAAATGATAAAAAAATTATCTAAAAAGATATCTACCGGCAAAACGCATAAAATGGCTTGTTAGATCTCCGCAAAACAAATATTAATAATGTATATGACAGTAAACGTATATATTTTTCAACAAAAAAACAGCTTAAAAATAATTTATAATTCCAACTAGTTTTACACTTCCACTCTGGCTCAATTTGGTTGGATAGAAAAAAGAGATATACCACATTTCTAATAAATGTATTTTCATAATACTTTTGCGCAATCAATATTCTTCAGCTGTCAAGAAGCACGTGGTTCACCATCAATATGGTTAAATATTGCAATTAATGCCATGTAACAGATGGCGCTGCCATTGTGGTCGAAAAAAGTATTTTCAAAAAAATATGTTGTGACCTTTGACGTGTCGAAATTTCAAAATATTCAGTGAAAAACTTTCACAGAATGAAGGTTTTCAATAAATAACATTTATATTGGTGTTTATATATATATATATGAAAAAAACATACATATACACGTACTCCAATGCAACGATACATCAAAATTTCAAGCAATTGGTGATAAACTTAAGATTTTAAAAAAATTAACGAACCAACATTTGCACTTATACAATGTATTCCGTTACATAAGAAAAAAATCTTAGGATATAATAACCTTTCCCTATATAATAACCTGTAGTTCTCAAAGGTAATCGTGAAAACATAAAAAAACTTTTAAAAATGTGAAATGAGTGTTTAAAATTGAAATTTATACTATTACACTTGCCTTTTAAAAAAATCAATCTAAGGTACCCAATAGAGTTCATTGGTTATAAAAATAAAAATAAATTAAATTCATCTTTCCCGAACAAATTTATTACTTTTTCTTATTACGACTTTTGCTTATTTTTTTATTCCTTTGAAATCCTTTACACAATGACAAAAATCTTTTCCGACATCAAAGGCTTTTCTCGAAACATCAAAACGCCTTAAATAGTTTGTCAGTGAAAAGTAAACCAACAAAATAAACTTTTGTTCTGTAGACTTTTTTGTTTCTTTCATTTTGTTTTTACAACTTTATTTTAATCGACCCTTTGAAATCTTGATGAAATGTTTTTTTCACCCGGCTTAACAGCAGATGATATTTGTTAAACAAATTCTTATTCTTTAAAATTATATATTTTTTTGTAAATCTTCAACTAAGCTATCTAATCTTTACTGATATTAAAATATTCCTTAGTTCAAAATCTGAAATATCCTAAATTCATTCATCGATTGCTTTGAAATTTTAACACAGTTGCATTTAAATATACATTTATGCTTATTTACAAGTATACACACGTGAAAAGTGTTTTTACGCAACTTTTATAAAACAAACATAAACTGTGTAACATGTAAGTATCTCACGTGTTGAGAATATCTACTTTCTTGAAACCAGTAACGTTTACATGAAACTTAAAACATTAGTCTTGTATGAGTATTTTATAAGAAAAAAAACATCATGTTGTTTCATAAAGTAAACAGCAAATCAATAAATAATAAAAATGTTAAGATTGATTTATTTACAATTTCCGTCAACGAAAAATTCAACTCAATTTGTTTGCTTCGATGAAGTTAAATCAACATTAATTTTTTTTATTATAAATCGTTATTTAAAAGAAATTAGCATTTCGTTTGTAATAGAAAAAAAACATTTTCGTGACAAATACTCCAAATTTTTATCGACAACATTTTCTTTAAAATGTACATTCATTTAATCATTGGTTTGTATTTTTAAATTTTCGTTGAAACTGTGTTATTTTGTTGTCAATACTAACACATGTCAGTACTAAGCTTTAATATCTATTAATCAATTACCTGCCTATAAGGAATGAATTCTAAATTCAGAATTCCTCTTCTCAGGTGGGGTCTTATTCTCAAGGGTGCAGTCACACTGCAAGCGGAATTAGGCCTTATGGTTTCCTGGTATTGCGCATTTTGGACCATAAAGCAAAGATGTCACATAAATTTCGGCGTAATATTTAAAGTTGTGCGACTTATTCTCCGAACTTTAATTTTAATGGAAATTCCTTTTAAGAAAATAATTTTAAATGTCTGAAGATTTTATTTTGTTTGCAATTTTATATAGTTTGATGAATTTTCAGCTTGTTTATATATTTTGACTAAGCAATATCTTTGTAACACTTTTTTTGTCTTTGGTTTTAATTAAATTTGTATAATTGTAAATCATATCTCATTTGTTTTAAAAAAAAATTTGAGTGTAAAAAATATTATTCAACATATCTGAGTTTCCATTCCAAGGACAATGGATACACGTGTAAGATTGTGACATGTGCTAATATTTCAAGAATATATCCTTTTCAAAAATACAATCTTGGTGAAAATATTTTCATAAAAAGGAAAGAATCATATTACATGTATTATAAAAAAAACATGTATAGGAAATAATTTGCCCGCGAATTTTTTGAGCATTCTTTAAAAAAAAATATCACTTTACGTACACGATTCGTTCTTTTTCAGAATCTTACAATCCTTGAAAAAGCCCCGATTTAATGAAACTTTTCATACATGAGAATTTTTATGTAAATAAAGGGAAAACAATGTTTCAAATACATTTTAATTGAAATTATTTGTAAAAGATTAAGATTAAATTATGACAATTATTTAAATACTCGTTATATATTTTTTAAATTTATTAATTTAATCGTTATATATTTTTTTTATCTAAGAAAATTATACTCGTATATTCCAAAATAACATTCTTCGTAATGGAATTTGTCAACAATGCTAGAAGTCCCGGATTATATACTCAAGATATTCAAAATAAATTCAAGCGATTCTTCACTCAAAGATGAAAAATCACTTTATTTAATATCAACGTGAACTGGACCCTGAAGACCATCACTGATCACCCCACCCTCATGGAATTGACGATCAATATAACACTGCTTTGATGTTATGCAGTGTCCTTTGCACCATTTGAGGGTAAAAAATATAAATGGTTAAATTTTTACAGGAATACATTGAATTGTATTTTTTAATTCTGTAAATTATACATTCAGATGAATTTATTACACACGCACACATACACAAACATATATTTATATATAATATATGTATGTATGTACATATACAGAGTGTTTTATATATTTTAACCTAAATCATGGTCAGGAAACCAAACTTACTGTTTTATTAGAATAATGTTATTATATTTTTAATTTTACTTTATTTCCTTCTAATGTTTGCTTTTAACTACTGTCACGCCACAAATTTCATGCTAATCTGAATTTTCAAAGTATGTGTCAAGTTGCACTCTCGCGAAATGATTACGTTCCAACCCCTGGAATATTTAAGGGAGAACCATCTGCTTACCCCTCCTGTGTTACATGTCTGTGGCGTCTTTAGTTCTGCGCGTCACCCGCGGGACACTTCGTGCTAGAGCATCGCTGAAAATATGACACCGTTTCAGCATGTCATGAATTTACACGGATATCCTGAAATCCTAAATTGTGGAAAATGGACATTTAAAAATACTTATTTAGGGATGACAACATTTTATGGTTGGATATCGAAACGAAACTGATATTATATAATTTATTCATTCCTCATCTTCTTCAAACCATCATTCGCACCCAATGGTACATAGGGCGCTGCATTATAAAAATGTAGAGTTATATTGATCGTAAACAAACCGTAGTCGTACAGGAGAAAGTGACCAACTAACAAAACGCAAAATGTTCAGGAGGGCCATTTAAGTCACTTTTGCTTGGCAAGATAATAAACATTAATGCAGTTCGTCATTTTTAACAAGTCAATATATTATACTTTCAAGTTTAAAATCCTTCGGGATTTTTTTCAGGCCAATATTAAGCTAGTAAGATATCAAATAGTCAATGATCACGTTTTTGTAAAAAAAAATGCACTTGGTCACTTTCTCCTGTATGACTACGATATGAAGGAAAGGTGATTAGCCCTCCACTTAAGGTACTAGTTCAAGGTAATATTGAATATTTGTAAGAGTTAAAATATCAATTATATTTATTTGACCCTCCTGGGAATCGAACCCGCAACCTCCAGTACGGTAGCCGATTGAGCCGATCATTACATTAATTTATTTATCATATATTAAAAAGGCGTTTTAACTTGGCTACACACGTTATTTGGATAGTTTTAGTATGTTTCCTTTTCATTTATTTTTATTTTTGTTAAGAGTTCTAGTCGTAATTTTACTATAATTTAATCGTCATTGTCATAAAACGCTCAGTGTTTATTTATGTAGCTTATATATTTTTTTAAAAAGTGATTTCATCGACTTCTAAGAAGAAAGTGAATAAAAAACACAAAAAAATGTAGAGTATAGAAACCATAGAATACCCAGTTTTGAAAATAAATAAATACTTTCATAAATGCATACGCACATATATGTACGTACATACATACTCGTATATGGTATTTTTGAGACACATTATTCACGAAAACTCAAAGGCGTGTAGATTTTTTTCAGGAAACTTTACATATAATATGTTTCACATATTATATTTTCAGTTCTAAAAAAACCCACCAGAAATCAATTATAAATAATAACATTTTTTGAAATAAAAAAAAAACTATTTTTGAAAAGAAAAATGTAAAATATATTATCCACAGAAGTCAATTGCTTGAGGTATATAGTCAATGATTCAGAAACACGTGTTCCTTATAAACCCATTGGAGCTTCCCAATTCATACAAGTACCTTAAACTGAAAGCTTGGGATCACAAAGGCTCGGCTTATCTAAAAAAATATGTTTTTTTTAATGTTCATATTTTTTGACGTTTCAAGTTTCAGCAAAAACCCTATTTATAAAATATATTGCCCAGAATGTACGTAAATTGGAAGGAAAGCTTAGTAATATCTTCAAACCTACTAAAAGAAAAATGAATTTGGAATAGGGGTCGGGGTTTACTAAAAAATCATATAGTTGTTATTTTATTCTAAAAAATGCAGTTCCCCAAGAAATGTCAGTACAAATCTTAAATCTAACAAATAGGATAAATGTTTCGATCAGTTTTTTTTCACATACAAGGTTAATTGGTAACATAATAGCTTAAGGGGTAAATAAATTTAAAATGGACGTATGTACGTAAAATACATATATGTATATGCTTATGTTAGTGTATCCTTCATATTACGTTTTCTGCTATCGGCCCATGAAATTAAGCGTACCTACTTTATAAAGGCGTAAATATTATTCATTAATCCAGTCCTGGTAAGCAGACAGCTCGGATTAATATTGTTCCCCTAAGCAAAGTAATTACTCCATTGAAACGTTAACTAATTTAAGTGCTTGATCCGCGAGACGCAAAACTTAAGGAAACATGAGATTATCATGATACGTTTAATAAAGAAGTGAAATTATATCGCACATAATTCACTGCCATGAGTTTATTTAGCAACTACCGTTTTGATGTTAGCAATTAATGGGTACTTTATTTAATGCTGTTAAATTATTTTCACTTTGTTAAGGAAACAATGGTTTGAAATTCGCCTCGTATTTGATGTAGATTAATCTATCATGCTTCACACATACAAACGCTTTTCAAATGTATCGTGTTTTGGGTGGTAAATGGAAAAAAAATCAGATTTTTTATTAGATTTATGAAATTTATATATTTATATATAAATATATATATATATATATATATATATATATATATATATATATATATATATATATATATATATATATATATATATATATATATATATATATATATATATATATATATAATATATATATATATATATGTGTGTGTGTGTGTGTATACGTCTAGTTAAACTAGATTATCAAATAGATTTTACATTAGCTTCTTGTCATTAAAATTTTGTCTTTCCCTTCGCTCTTCTCAGGGAATAATTCTTTCCAATCCTTGACATTCATTCATTTATTCCTTTTCTGTCCAAACTGCCAGACTTTGGAATAAATTACCACTCTCCTTGAAAAATGCACCTTCGTTGATAATATTCAAGAAACATCGAGAAATGTAAAACACATTTCTTATTCATTTGATGATTTGTAATATGTTTTCTTTTATTTTCTATGAATTATTTCAAATTTACACTCAAGCATCAAATAAATTAATTTTCCCAATTTTTTTTTCAATATCTTATTTTTTGTTGTGGAATTTTCCATTTTTTTTCAATCCATTAGGTAGGTACTAAACTTTAAAAAAAAACCTTTTCTTAGTAAAACTTTTGACGGTTATTTACTTTACAAAATTATATATTAGTTACTTACTTTCTGTTCTCCATTCCAAATACAAGCTCGTTAAAATAGTTGACGGTCAAATGAAATAAGTAAAATGTTATTTTTTTACGTTCACCACATTAGATCCAAATTTGCTATTTTGAATTATTAATAAGGTAGCAAGATCAACATGGAAAGGACCTTGTCAGTACATTTAACCTTATGTGACATCTGTGGAGTAATAGTTATATATTTTTCAATTGACAGTTTTTTTAAAGTAAACATATGATTTATTTTTCTTTTTCTTTTTAAAGAAGCTTAGCCCCGAGAGGGTTGAAAAATTCCCCCCATTGACACCGTACAAAATAATCCGAGTCTAAAAAGCGTATCATTTTAATGAGAGACGTTTTATACTGCCTTGCATTGCAGCCTGTCCACTCTACCAGATACCTACTGTAATAATACCAGTATGAATGTGACCACGAAAAATTATCGTATTTGGATGAAGTTTACAGTTTAATATAATAATAAACTATTGGATTTTTTCAATTTAGCACAGGCCCTCACTGATTTTCGATTTTTGAAACCAAGTAGTTTGTTAGGTTCTTGAAAAATTTACAAAATACTTTGTACATTTGCTTTGTACATACTTTGTTGTATATTCTTGACAGGTTCCTTTTTAAAACTACAATTTATAAAATGATAATATTAATGTAAAAAGAAAACTCTTGGTTATACTAACTTTTGTATTTATAAATGGAGACTTATTTATGTAGATTTATTTTGTAAAAAAGTTTTTAGCAGGTTAAAAAAACATTATATAAAATTGAAATATAAGGTTTGTATAGATGAAAAAATCTGTACGCCTAGAAATAAGTGAATTTGTTAATTTATTTATTTAAAAAAAAAGGTAAATGATGTTAACTAACAAACTTTTACGATACTTAAACTAATATCATGGAAAATATAATGGGCATAAATGTCAGGTTGCCTTTGAATGGTAGAACTTTATCTACTTGTTGGTAAGGGTAGGTGACTTTTGTGAAATATTATACCCTTATATGAAGAGAATGGTAGTCAGGTAGGGAGATCACCCATTGTTTCAGTAAGTATGACTTGTATAATATGTAAATACTGTTATACGAAAGCAAACAGAAACGTTATTCAGGCAAAATTAATTTCAGGAAAGGATAAAACATTTTTACCAAGCGTTGAATTTAAGTTTACATTTCAACTCTTTGTGGTTCTGTTATGATGAATGTTTACTTGAAATATGTGTTAACATTCAATTATACTGTACTTAAGTACATAGATTGATTAACTGTCAAAAATGTGGAATTAAGACGATTTTAGACTCATTGATTTTTATATTTTTTCCTTCATGTGTAAACGAGCAAGATAACACTACACTTTCATAACGCAGTGCCCTTTGCACCATTGGGGTGCGGATAAGGGTTTATCACTATTATTATTATTATGTTGAGATGTCAAAAATAAAATAAATACAATAATGTGTATAAGAAAGTCAGGTATCAAAGAGACTTTATTCGTTCTACGACGATATTATAAAAAATGTCTCCAATCACCATCAGCCATTATGTAAAATGCTAAGAGCCTTTTCTCCATCACTATTCAACGCAATGCCACTTACCTCGGTTCATAATACCCCTATTTGCATACGTGCATTCTCCTTCAACGCATGCGACACTTCCAACCCTTATTCATTCCATCCCCACCTGACAATACCTTTACTCTTCGCGGCCTAGAAAGTGGAGTATGCAGCGCATAACGTTGACCTGGATACGACACTGAGTTGGTATAAGAAGTATCACTACGCACGGTTATGTTGCTGTGTGAGATACATTTACTTTACATAATGGATGGGCTTCACTTCCGAATTCCAGAAAGAAAAATCTTTATTGTTGACAATAAAGAATTCAGACAGTTGGTTGAATTCCATATTGAATTGTCAAGTAATATATCCAAAATTAAATAAGGTTTATTGGATTTGAATTCTACATTTATTTATGTATATGTTAATACGTGACGCGTTTTATCTTATTAAGACATTATCAAACACTGACTAAATATGAATATAGTTTGTATTTGATAATGTCTAAATAAGACGAAACGCATATTAACATATACATAAATAAATGTAGAATTGAAATCCAATAAACCTTGTTTAATTTTGGATATATTACCCAACATTAAAAAAAATTCGTCAAATCAGAAATCATTTTGCGGTTATATCTATCAATTTTGATATCAAATACCTACTTTGCATTTTGGTATTTGGAAATAATGTTGAATTTATCGAAATAAAGTTTATTGATTAATTTTATTAACCAAGTAAATGTTAAATAAGTGTATATTAGTGCGTTCAGCAGTTATTTTGTGGTAATATCATTAAATTTTAAAATCCATCATCTATTTTGAATTATCGGTGTTTGATAATTATGTTGAATAAATTAAAATGTTGAAGTATGTGAATAGCAAATATAAAGCTGGTTTCATCTAACTTATATATGTCTCTGTTGAAATTTTAGTGATTCAAGCCTTTTGTTTCGAAATTAAACTGTTCATAGGTATATATAATAGTACCAAGAATTTGAGAAGTGTCTTTGTCAATCGTGGGTAAAAATTGTGAATGTTATACGTGTGTAAAGTGATCTCTTAAACCAGCCAATGACAATCGTTAGTCCCGTAAATACCCAGATTTTTATTTTCTACTTTATCTTTGTTGAAATGTCAAAAAATAATATGATTGCAAAGTCGTTAAAATGTTCCTGTAACTGTAGAAAGAACCACTCTTATTTTTTGCCTGTAGGTATCAATTTTTTTGTCCACCTCCATAGTATAATGATAAAGTGTTTCACAACCATTCTGGATGTTCTTGGTTTGATTCCCAGGAGTTGATCCTAAGTATTATTGACTTTTTCACTGAAATATTTTTTATGATCACTCTGACTTGTACATAAAGCGTAGAACTGGTTACCTTGCGTTCATGTTATCAACGACCAAGATAACACTGCTTCGATTCGTTTTAGTCTCCTATAAACCATTGGGTGCGGATAAAGGTAAAATAATCAAAATGTATCGAAACTCAAAAAAAATCATGGGAAATTATTTGAAAAAAAAAACACATCACCAACGTCTGTTGAGGCCTTTACTTTCGTACCCCTCAAATAATTTACACATACGTAGGGTTGTGTACTATCTTGTAGTTAGTATTCATCAACTACGCAGATCTCTTTTACAGTAGCAAAAACCTCTTCAAAACGCAGAATATGTAATAGAAAATGACTAATAGACACTCAAGAAGTAACTAATGAAAACTGGCTTGATAATTTTTTTTTTAATTTTTAATATTCGTAGATTATTCAGCCTACTGATAGCATTCAATCTTCTTTCATTCTTTTTTATTAACGCACTTCCTTCCATTCAGATATTCATATAAAAATATTTCAGTATGATAGTAACTGAAACTAAAAAATAGTTTATGTACCAATGTCATAATGTTATTTTTTGACATCTCATCAAAGATGAAGAAGAATATGGAAGTCTGGGCATTTACGGGGCTGACGACCGTCACCGGTTGTTTTCAGTGATCACTTTACACACGTGCAACATTCACCAATTCTACCTATTGTTCACAACCACGCTACTCAATTTCTTGGAAGTTTATATGAACCAATTTTGAAACATTGTTCTTTAATCACTAGAACTTCACTAGAGACATATATTGGTGAGATGAAAAGAAACTTTTTATTAAGCAGAAACTCTTGTATGGGAGGTCCGATAGTATGAGATGTCAAAAAATAATATGAAGATAACTCCTGTAATTGGAGATAATCCAGATTTTGTGAACAAGTATTTGGACACACTCAAGATGTTGTAAATGTAACAATTCTTCATATTCATATTCCAGACTTGCAAATTCTTCTTCATCTTTGATGAAATATAAAAAAAATGAATGTAATCATGGTTTATAAATGATAACATTTCGTTGCGGTCATAATAACGAATTTAAACCTAGTTGATTAACCAAAATTATATTTGTTAGCTTTATACAGTCCCTAGTGGTAGATGCGGGGTGCAGTTCTGTTACATGCATACGGAATGACTGCTATTCTTCTTGGCTTGATTTACACTCGGCAAACTTTAATTTCCTTTATAACCAGCTCCGCAGCGTTCGTGTCCCGACACGCACGACCCATATTGCGAACTATGCGTCGTGTATTCTATGAAATTCGTACTGGTGTACTTATAACTAATAGCAATAGGAGTTACGTAATGTGATACAAAAAATTTTTAACAATAAAAAATGCAATTCGTAAAATTTAAAACAAAAATTACATTTTTCGAAACGGAGATTGAATAAATGAATCCAATACAAGTTTTGTATGTTTTGATACTGTTGATGTATTATTTTTTGACATGTCAATATATAATAAGAAAAATATGGAACTCTGGGCATTTACGGCCGTCATAGACTGGTTTAAGTGATCACTTTATTTTATTCATTTTTTTTATTTTTTTATTTATTTTATAGATACAAACATTTTATTTGTTTTATGCTTTATGTTAGGCATGGCCTGTGTTGAGCAGAAATACTTGCATGTTAATACAAATTATTTTTTTATTTTTGTTTTTTAAAAATTTTTTTATACACGTATAACACACACGTGTAAAATTCGCCAATTCTACCCCTGATTGACAAACACACTTCTCAAATTCCCGGACATTCTGTTTTACATTATAATGAAATTTTCTTCTTCTATTCGTGTCATGTTAGATCCCCCAGACTTCGACTATCACTTGAGAGTAATTGTCCTTGTCTCGGGCAGCTGTAAACAGCGCCTCGACGGTCCTGATCCCCATCCAATCACGAGTATTCCAGAGCCAGGAGTTTTGAAAACAAATCTGATACTTAAATCAGTTAAAGCAAAATAAAATTTATTTTTAATCTATTTTATGTATTTAAAATGTATCTTATATATTGCCGTATATAAAACCAAGAATAGTGCATTCAGTAAAACATTGATGTTATTCAATCTTTTTTAACTAACTGATGGTGCACTGAAATCAGTCATAAAAACAAAATGAAATGAAATAAAAATCTATCAGCGAAAGCTTAACTAGTAGTTCACAACAAGTCCTGGTTCCAAACTTAATATATGTAAGTGAAGCATGGGGTCTGCAGAAGAAGTATGAAAGTAAGCTGAATGTAGTTGAAATACGATAGACCAATGTACGGTAAAGAGATATATGATAGATGTTTGCATGGTGATATAAGAAATAAGACAATGCTGAATGATAAGCAATATTGATAAAATAAAGAAAGGTGTGTTGATATGGTGTGGGCATGTGAATCGAATGAGTGAAGAAAAAACTGTTAAAAACAAATTTATGAAGCACATGTTGCAAGTAAAAAAAGCAGAGGAAGACCGAAGAAAACTTGATATGATATTTATTATTATTAGAATGAAGACTTTTTATAAATGTACTTTGAAACATTCTCTGATGATATGGTGATATTCTGAAATATGGCGCAGAAATATATTTAAATATTTTAAGTGAAAAAACGCGATATTATGAGTAATTAATATTTCCTTATATCTTGAAATATAGTTCTACATTAAAATAATAAATCATTTGAAGATGAGATATAAAAATTCATATGATAATACAACAGAACATAAATTTGAACTGTTTTTTGTAAGCTTTTCGTGTCAACTAACATTTGAGGAAAGACACGTAATAAAACTCTTAAATTATTTGTTACGTTACCCTTAGACAATTAATTTAATGGAACAAAAAATTTCCATTAAATTCTCTTTAGTTTTTGACTGTTAAATATTTCATACGTGCGAATAGCGTGCAAGAGTTTACACAATAAATAGTGTGTCAAAATAATTACTCTGAATTGTCATTTAACACTAAACAAGTGACCCTTAATTTTGAATTAAAAAAGGTATGGAATGGATGTCCTGATTATTCTATAAAGGTAGTTTACACACTAATTTTCGTTATGTTTTAATTATTTAATATGGTAATAAAAGTTTTTATTTTATAATTTTATATAATTCATTTAAAGACATTTCAAGATATTCCAATTTTTCAATCTTAAAACTAATAACGCAGTTCTCTCCAGTAAAGAGATTAAACTCTTGTTCTCGGAGAGGGACATACACTTATTATTTATGTATTGTTTAAATTTGTTTTCTTATAATTTATTTTCATTATAATATTTTCTTGTTTTTTTTTTCGTTCTAAGCATTTATTTAATTCATTTTTAGGAATTTAACGTCATCAATTTTTTTTTATATGCGTATTAAATGAACTGAATGTACTCATGGAAGGTTATTGAAGTAACTTGGTTCCCAAATATATAAAGTTCTGTTGACATTGTTTAATTTTAACTTCTGAATTGAATAGTTCTATAGATTATCGTTAAATTAGGTATGACATCGTCCACCTCCATAGTGTAATGGTCAGTACGATTTTTTTTTTACTCAAATATTTATTCAATATTACCCTGGACTGGTACCTGAAGCGGAGAGCTTATCACCTTTCCTTCATACGGTAATGACCAAATTAACACTGTGCCCTATGCACAATCTGGTGCGGATAGGGGTTAAAAAATAAAGATATGCACTTTCATAGTTAACATTGCTGTAATTATTTATACGTTGTAAATTGTACATTGAGATATAGTGAATTTACAAATCTAATGACTTTACCTAACCTTTGGTCTACCTCAGTTCACTGCACCCAAATACATCAAGCTAATTAAAATCAGTTATTGCTTCGTTACTTATAATAGAAGTTACACAAAGCAATGCATTCACCGTCTTGCGAAATTGCATTCGTACACATATTGCATGCAATGCAATAAACTTGTCTCTACGTGAGTTGTGTGAACTTGTGAACTATTATTTCCTATCAAATTATAATACTAAATTGTTCATATAATTCATGTTACATTCTACTTGCGAATGTATGACATTAGCGATACCTTAGAAATTCGTGGATATCAAACATTAAAATATGTATATAAAGTTGTATTACATGTAAAATCATGGGTGATAAATTGATGTCATGCTAAAATTATCCATAACTGGGAAATAGACATATTTTTGATTCTCCATATACGAACTCTTATTTTTAACAGTATCCTGATTTCGAATGGTTTGAACTCGACTAGCTATGTTACTTACAGAAAGTAACATATTAAGTGATGATATTTTAAACATCTGGAAACTGTTGAATTCAATACAATATTTAACGTCACAAGAGAAAGTTATCAATATACATATTACATGATGGATGTCCGTAAAAACCGTTAATCCTTCATATAAAAATTGGTATTTTTTAAATATTAATACTGTATTGAATAAACAATACAAAACACTAAAAAAATCTATTTATTGTCTTCTGACACTCATCGTAAAGTGACATTGCTGTTCGGTATCGACGATTTCTGTAATCTCGATTTGAAAAAGAATTAAGTTTTGTTTGCGGTTTTTAAGTTTTGAGACATAATTTACGATTATCATGACCGATAAAATTTTGGACAAACTGTGACAAGTAACTTGAAGCATGTATTATTTGAACAGGACGTTGTTATTTTTCTTTACATTTGTCCGGATTTTAGTTTATCATATAAGAAGTTCATTAAATAGACGTCCGTTTTATCGAAGTTTTACTAAAGTAAGTTTTACTAGTAGTTTTACAGCATCAGATTGATGCTGTAAAACTACATGTAACCAACAATATTTTGTAACGATATACTTTAAGTTGAGTTTGAGCCGATATCTTCCATAGTACACGATATTATTGTTGTCTCTATTAATTAGTTGTAAGAGCGCTTACGTTGTTTATCTGCACTTAGGCATTTCTATATTCAAGCTCACTATTCCTTTCCCTCTTGAATGGGAGTAGCTCGGCTAAACTCAATACTGAATGAAAGCCTTCGCTGTTCCAAGGATGTTGGTAGGAGATGCAAAGCTTCTAATAAGCAGAGAGAGCTGTTGCGGTATAAGATGGTTGATACCAAAGGGTTCTATTGAATATGTAAAGCACAATACACACATCCGTGTAACTGAGCAGTGCGTGTTTAAGCGCGCCTCAATCCTGAAACCAGATCCTGAAAAGTTTTCAGTATATTTCGTAAATCACTTAAATATGTCATAAAACTCTGTATTAGTGCTTTGTACTACATAATCATCCTAAACAAAGGAACCTTTTGTACAATTTAATTTATGGCGATTGAAACGCATTAATTTTCTATAAAAAAAAAATACAAGAATAATTTGAAATAAAACAGCAAATATTTTCAATAATTATCTAAATTACCTTATGATCTCCATAAACTAAACTGTTTTTCAGCAAATAATAACAAAATTTCTCTCTTTAAAACATGGAGAAAAAATATTTTTAAAGTTTTTTGGTGATTTTGACACCATTTAAAATTTAAGTGAAATGAATCCCCATAAATACAACCGAAATAAAAGTAAATACTATCATATATTGGAAACATTTTGACTGTTACAAATCTTTCACAATGCTTCTCAACAAATCTGGGTTTCTACAAATAGGAGAAAAAAGAGACAAGTAAAAAAATGACATCTTAAGATTTATGAAGAATAATATGGAAGTCTGGATATTTTCAGGGCTTTTGACCTATTATAGGCTATCAAACAAACATGTTTGACTTCCAAAATTAGAGCAGTGTGGCTATCATTGATGGATAGTAAATGTTACACTAACTATTAAAATAACTGGTCAAATTAAAAGCTAAAATGATAAAATGGAAGGATATTTGCCATCGTTTCTCATATATGCGATTATAATCCAGGATTCGGACATTGCATACAAATGAAAGAGTTTCTGCTGAATAAAAAGTTTCTTTCATCTCATCAATAGATGTCTTTAGTGAAATTCTAGTGATTCAAGTACTACGTTTCAAAGTTGAACCATATATGTATATATAGAAGTTCTAAGAATTTAAGTAGTGAGGCTGTCAATCATGGGTAGAATGGTTACACGTGTGTAAATTGATCACTAAAATCAGACTATGATGGTCAAAAGCCCCGGAAATGTCCAGACTTCCATATTATTCTTCATCTATGTTGAAATGTCAAAAAATAATATAAATGTTACACGTGAGTAAAGTGTTCAGTTAACCAGCCCATGACAGGTTGTAAGCCTTGTAAATACTCAGACTACTTTTTTATATTTGTTAAGATGTCATATATAATAAATAAAACCCTTATCCACACCCCAATGGTGCATAGGGCACTGCGTCATATAAATGCAGTGTTATCTTGATCGTTTACGCATGAAGGAAAGGTGATCAGCTTTCCGCTTCAGGTACCAGTCCACGGTAATATTGAATAAATATAACAATGAAAAAATCACTTATATTGATTTTACCCACCTTGGGAATCGAACCTACAGAACGGTAGCCGAGCGTGCTGACCATTACACTACGGAGGCGGACGAGATGTCAAACATGTATTATCATATATTTTTTAAAGTAAAACTACAATTTACGATGCTATTCAAAGCGTTAGTAATTTTTCCCGTAGACTAATAACATTTCCACCACTCTCGTTAAATATTCCATATTATAATATGGGGTTGAACGTGCGGTTTGCGAGAAGTGAAACGCATGTGGGGTCGGTATTACAACCCCAAGCCTGGGGAGGGCGCTTGCATTATCACGAAGTATTTAGTTACCGCTGTTGCCGTCCTGCTCTGTCATAGAAATGTTGGATAATGCGGACTGACAGCCTTCAACATCGCGTCAAACTATCATATCTCAAAACGGCACACCCGACGAATAATTTTGGATCTGGGAAGCACGTTGAAACGAGTTTATTGATACCACATGATAAAGCGCCATTGTACGTTTCCTCAGTCTGGCGGTTAACGCATTTGTATCATTATTAGTACAGTTAAACCTCGATATGTAATGGATTTCCATTAAGTAGAGATTCCATTCCAAAAAGTCCCGTAAAACAAAACACACTGCTTATTATATATATATATATAAATATATATATATATATATATATATATATATATATATATATATATATATATATATATATATATATATATATATATATATATATATATATATATATATATATATATATATATATATATATTTATATATATATATATATATATATATATATATATATATATATATATATATATATATATATATATATATATATATACATATATATATATATATATATATATATATATATATATACAGTATCTACTCAATGAATTAGGGCCACGCAGAATTTCGAGCAATTTCTCAATTCAAACAGGAATAACTCAGAGAAAACCTTGAATAAAACAACATTGAATTTTATTTACACATGAACACTTTATTACGCTTAAATTATGCATATATTTTCATATAAATATAGTTAGTATTTAGTATTTCCACCTTTGGCAGAAATAACTGCCTCAATTCTTTTTGGCATACTTAAAATGCACTGTTTTATCATGTTTTTTATTTATTCGTCTTCTGACCAAATTTTTTGAATATTTTTTTTAGACAGTCTACTGTCGGATTTGGAAATGAGTATACCTTATTTTTTAACATGCTCCATACGTATTTTGTAGGATTAAGGTCCGGAGAATTTCCAGGCCAGGGGAGCAAAGGCAGATTTTTGTTAGATAAAAATTTTATTATTGATTTAGCCCGGTGGCAAGGTGCCCCATCCTGCATGAAGGTGTATGGACCTTCTGTTGGGTCGAGTGTATGGTAGAAGGGCAATAAAATTCGTTTGAGGACCTGCTTATAGGAATTTTGGTTCATTGTTCCTTCCACGAAAAACAACGGCCCAGGTAAATTGTTAATAATACATGACCATATCATTGTTGCAGGGGGGTGTTTGATAACTTTTACCACACAGGCCTCATTGTAACGTTCCATTGGTGTTCTCTTGACGAATCGACGGCTATCTGTCACGGCTTCTAACCGGCACTTATCACTAAAGATGACCTGAAAAATAATGAAAATTTAAGTTTAATTCAAATATATAAGTTTATTTACTAAAATGATATGTTGAAAATTCAATTTAAATAAATACCCTTTTCCAATCATCTACCGAGTAATTTCGATGTAGCCTGGCCCATTTTAATCGATCCGCTTTCATTCGTGGTGTCAATTTTGGTACTTTTACAGGGCGCCTGCATTTCAGATTTACTTCGTAAAGACGTCGCCTCAGTGTTGATACCGATATATTTATACCCTCTTCTTCCAATTTTATTTTTAATGTTTTTGCTGATGCACTACGGTTTTCTAAGGCACTTTGAACGATTTTTCGATCAGTCCTCGGTGTTGTTTTTCTAATCCTACGACAGTTTTTTCGCCGATTGCTGGTGGCGGGTGACTGATTTCTTATTGATTTTGAAATTCTGTCCACTGTTTGACGAGAAACGTTTTCTTTTTTTGAAATTTCTCTATTAGATAGTATTCCTAATTTCAGTATCACTATAACACTAGACTTTTTTTCCTCAGAAATGTCTTTACTTTTTCCCATTTTGTCCTTTTCAAAAAAAACACTTGTGTTTACAAAAAAAAATTATACTTTATGAACTAAAATTAAAAATTTAGTTTTTTTCACAAGACACGATAACTATATAACCTCTCTGAACAAAACAACAACCAGAACTCAAGAAACTTCACTAATAAATGAGATAGGACTATTTTTTGAACTTTCAACTATCTGTCTACCTGTGCTAATTAGGGACCTTTCTCAGAAAAAGGGTTTGAAATTTTGTAAAGGCTTAAATAATCCAGGTATATTTTACATATTATTGAAGGTAACATACATGATATTAGATGTCAATAGAAAACTTAAAGTATTTATGTAAAATAAATATAATAATCCAAAAGATTTCAGAGTATTCAAAAAAATAATGGGTGGCCCTAATTCATTGAGTAGATACTGTATATATATATATATATATATATATATATATATATATATATATATATATATATATATATATATATATATATATATATATATATATATATATATATATATATATATATATATATATATATATATATATATATATATATATATATATATATATATATATATATATATATATATATATATATATATATATATATATATATATATATATATATATTTACATATATATGTATATATATATCTAAATAAATATATATATTTGTATGTACTATCTTTCGTTGGAATCCTAACTGTATATCAAACCTCATCCCTTAGTTTTTTTTGTGGAGTAAAAAGTTGATTTTTGTTTTAATTTATCACCTCTATAATACCACTTGTTGAGTTTTACTTTATTACACTAGTTCAAAAAATAACATTCGTTATTATTGACATGTGAATGACTTCTCAAGAATGATCACGAGGTAATATTACGAACTACTTTTGAAAACTTGTCTTTTCTTAAATATCAATACCATAAAGAACTTTGAATTTATGTATTCTTATCTATTAAGTTGTATTTTATTGCTAAAAAAACACACAAAGTAATATTAACTTTGACTGAAAAAATCTGTGGTTGATTTAACAATTAATACATAAATTAAAATTGAGTTGTATAAATTAAACGTTAAATCAAAAAATAATTATGAATTTTGATCACAAACATGATCAGTAAAACTAAATTCTGGAAAATTTATTTTGTTTAAAATTACTTTTTTATATATATTTTTTAGTAGACTTTGTAATACCTATAAAAAGTCCCCCTGTTAAATCTAAATTACCAATAAATTATGTACTAAGTAACTAAGTGCTGCAGAAATAATGCTCCAATGTAATACAATATTTCTGCAGCACTATTGATTCCCCAAGCGATGGAGTCTTGGAATAGGTAAATTAGCATAATAATTAGTTCGTGACACAACAAGGTGGAATTATTAAAGTATATTGTAGAAAGAATTTTCAAGGTAAAGTAAATATAAATATTTTATTTTATCAGTATTATTCAATACTTGCATTCCATGATTGGAATTTTTGCCTGGAGAGGTGTCCATGGTATATTTTTGGCCATTGAGGCTTTCATTTTAGGTAATTAATGTTCCTAGTGAATAATAGTGTAGTTGTTAGAGCATTTAGCTACCGTACTGAAGGTTTTGAGTAATATTTGCAGGAAGGAAATTATTTAAAAAAAAATACACTCATATTTATTTTCTAGCTATTTTCGACTCAGTCTGGTAAAATTAAAAACAAAGAAAAAAATATTAATTTCAAACATGTTTCATTACACAATGTTTGTGAAGCAATAAAAATATTAAAATGACATTAAAAACATAAAAATGCATGAAAAGAAAAGTGACTCCAACTGTAATGCACCAAGTTGCATGTATTTATTGTTATTTTTTATTGAACGGCTAATACCTAATAACGTTATACACATATACAGTATCTAATATAAAAATACAGTAATAAATACACTAATAGGGAAACTAAAAAAATTTATCATAAAATAATAATAAAATAACAAATAGTAATTACTGGTAAATACACGTCTCCTTCACATACCATCAGCGAGCAGCGAGAGTGTGCATGTGTATTGTTTAACAGGTGGCGAAATTATTGTTTAAAAAAACTGTTTTTATTTGTCACAGCATATATATAAGAACGTACTTTGCATATTAAATAACGCACGTATTCAAATGCATCGTTTTGTCAAAATTTCAAAGCAATCGATGAAATACTTTTTTAAGGAGATTTTAAATTATAAACAAACGAATATTTTGATTATTTTTTAAAGATAATGTGAACAAGTACATTGTTCTCACTAATTTTTGAAATTCGTATAAAATACAAAACATGATTAATATTTATAGTATCATTTGATGAATGAAAGTTTTCCCTCAGGCTCGTGGAAATTATCAATTCAATGCCATAGTACAGCAGTCATTATCCACCAAGTAAGTGTAGTCGTGACTTCCTTCTCCCTTCCTCTTTGTACTTAAAGTTAAGTTAAAGAAACCCGCATCAACATTTACGACCCACCCAGTTAATGTGGAGCAAATTGTTTTGAAAATAACTCGAAAGATTTAATCGAAGTATTTTGCTAATGTCCGAAGTTTTTGTGTCAACTGTTGGAAATTGAAATAACATTTTAATAACTCTTTTTACTAAAATACTACAAAAACTAATAAAAATCATATCAAGTAATACGAGTAACATATCGCAGATTTTTTATAAATGTACAGTGGAAGTCGGTTATAACGTGGGTTTGCGGGCAGCGTATATTACCCGCATTTTTTGATCACCGCGGTATAAACGAACTGTCCAAATATTTTTTTCTTTGAAGAACAAACCCTTATATTAAAATCTTTATAATTTTTGTATATTTTTATAAAGAACTTATAAATAAAAACCATGTTAAACACTTTAAAAACGAATTAAACTTATTGATAATTTTTTTTAAAATACGTTTTTCGGGAATAGAGTAACGAATCAAAAAAGAGCCCCGCCGTATATCCGAATGCGCGTTATAAAAAATAAAATAAAACGCCTTATAACCGTCTTCTACTGTATTTTGTCATCTATTTGATCATTTGTACAAAATCACAAATCTCTGATGAATTAAACAAACCTTTGACGGTCGTAAGCTCTGTTAATACGCTGACATCAAAAATGTAATTACATTTTTGCTAAATTACCTCTGTTACAAAATTAATTCGACTTTTCCCAAATCAGGTGAAACAGAACCAAGCCTCTTCACATTAATAATTAACAGAATAACAAAGCTAAGGACTAACCGCCTTATCAGAATTCCCTTTCACATCTCCGAGCGGAGATACGAGGGCGGCCCAGCCCTATGATGTGGCGGAAACTTGCTGAGATCTGAAGATGGGCTCCGTATGCCGCCGAAACTCCCAATCCTGACGAGGGACATTGTTCTATCGGCGCTGAAACAATTCGTGCGATAGCTTTGTTATAAAGTTTTCACTGTAATACAATTTCCTGGAAACTTTCTATCTTGCGTTCGAAATTGTAATAAGGATTTTGCTAAATTGTGATTGCAGTAACCAATTACCATTATAGCCTATTATTGTATGTTCTCGTCTTCTTAATTTTTTTTTTATGTTGAATTGTAAATGAAAACCGTGGTTTTTAGCACATGAGTTTTCTATTTATTTTTAACCTTCCAGCGGGTGCGTTGAGAAATTTCCCTTGAGCGGACGCGTATCATAAATTTGATGTCATTAAGTTTTCTGTGTGTAAATTGGTGTTTCTTTATATAAATGTTGTCCAAATTTAAAACACAGTAAAGGACATTTTTTTGTAGTAGGTTTTTTTTTGCATTTTTGGACTAAGTAGAGTCTACTTAGTCCATAAATGCAAAAAAAAACTTACTATAAAAAAATGTCCCTTACTGTGTTTTGAGTTTGGACAGCCAAATTGCTGTTATGTAATTAAAAAATCATAAATGTACTTAAAAATATATGCTAATACATGTCTTTCACCATGGTGTTAATTTATTTTTTCCAATTAAAAATTCTTCCATTGTTTTCTCCTCTCTTCAGTTGGTCTGACATATTTTCCTGTTAAAACACGTCTAAAATAAATAAAATATACATTTAGCAATAAAGGAAACGATTTAAATGAAAAATAAGGAAATTAAGTTTTTTTTCATATAAAATACAAAAATACACTTTAAGAGGCGATTTTTTAAATTTACGCTCAAAGAAATTTCCAAATTTCAATGAAAAACAAAAACTTTTTAGCACACTAGGTACGTCTGTAGTTTAGAAAGATACTGACCCTCAAATAGCTAGGAGCTCGATGCTCGCAATTAAGTGGTAAGGGTGGAGGAAGCGATAAGGTGCATTTGTTATAAATTTTATGACAACGCGCCCGCTGGAAGGTTAACGACTAGTTTTTTAAGCTACAGATCCTTCTATCTACGGGTTTGAGAGATGCATCTGTAGCTTTCGAAACTTTTTTTCAAACCATATCGCTCCCTAAGTGGAGCATATGGAGTCCACAAACTGTCTCTAGGCTTTTCTGTCGGCTGCCAGCTCCTTTGAATCCTCCCAAGTCAGATCTGCGTCCCAAAGTTTTGATGAGAACTGCCGACGAGTTATCAGCAGTTCTTGTTACATAGAAAAATTCGAAATAATTAAATCAATAAAAAAAGACTTACCCATAATAGATAATCAACTAAATTTAATTTCGAGTCACATTTAAAAATATTCCCATTGTGGTTCATTTGTCTTCTTTATCTCATTCAAAATGTTTTTTGTACAAATATCAAATCGTAATAATTTTATTTTAATGACCTGATGATGGAGTGATTATTCCTATACCGGTAGTCACGAATAATTGTTTACAAAAGTGGTATTACGCAATGTGAACGGTGAATGATAAGGAGAGTGTTAATAATGATTTAAATGCAAGATATTGAATCCATTAGTATCCAGAGTAATAGTTTAAAGACAATAAGTTATTTCAATTTTCATTTGATGAAGCTATAGCTTCTAAATAAAAGAATAATTTCCAAAAGTTGAAAAAAAAATGAAAAATGGCAATTTTTGTGCTTTGGATCAATCAGGGTACTATGAAAAGGGTAATTATTTGTAACGAATCAGCGGCTACCAAAGCTCGGCAAATGAAGGAAACAACTATAATTCATTTAAGTGTCAAACACACCATCTTATTTAACATGTACCTACTTAATTACATCGAGAATATAACTTTACTCAAGATTGTTCAAGAAGTTCTGTTCTAGAGAGTAAAGTACAAAGTATGTAGAGTACATCTCCGTATATATCCTTAGGGTGATTGACTCGTCTGTTTTGTAACTTGTGTGTATTTAATGTAAAAAGGATCCTCTCCATTTCCTGAAATTAAATTATCAGATAAGGATCACTAGGTAACTTTAAAACCATTATTTTCGTAAAAGAGAATGTGTCCTTAGCAGGCGAGAACAATTTAAATTGGTGACTAATATATCAAAAATTAAACACGGTTATTGGATTTGAATTTTACTTTTATTTACATATACATATATATGATAATATGTGACGCGTTTCGTCTTATTAAGACAAAATCAAACACTCGTGTGTTGAGTGTTTGATAATGTCTTAACACTTCCTCTGCGATGGTGGGTCTGGTCAGACCCACCATCGCGGAAAATTATTGATTACGTAATAGGTAATTTGTTTACGTCGTTTTCCTTGAGTGTAATCGTTCTTCAAAAAATTACCTACAAATTGAGATACAAACGAAAATTATTGGACCAGATTCAAATGAGTTATTTTAAAAAAAAGAACAAATAAAATATCAAAAATCATATTGAGTAAGGTCAGTTGATCGCTATCAATGTGTTAGTGTGCCGTCTGCCGTGATTTTGAAATCCCAAAAACAAAAGCATACATTGTCAATCTTTGGCGATTGTTTCCGTTTATTGTTTTTTTTTTATATTTGTTTTTAACTGATTTATTTGTTTACTTGTATGACGGATTAAATATCATATATATAGACTATAAGGTAAATCTACATTTAAAAAATATTAATATTACAAAACACAGACCTTCACAATAAACTGTTTTATATTTGAACGTTTTCTAGTTTTATTTTTTTTAAATCTTTTCGATATTTTACCACAATGGCAGGAAAAAAATAATTATCTCATGACGAGATTGAACGACTTTTGGACAGTTCTAAAAGTGAAAGAAAAGTGAGAGAATAGCGCAGATGACAGTGATTTAGAATTCAAAAACCTTAGATTCAGAATTTGAAAGTGCAACGGAAAATGTGGTTTTATAAGAAATGTCAGTAAGTGATAAAAACATCGATTTCAACAAGAAAAGTACCGATTGTCCTCTTATTTTTTGGTAACAATTTATTGGTCAATAATAAAATTAAATATCATACCTATTATGTCTAACGAACTTGTATATAAAATTTTTATAATAATTAGTTTTATTTGGTTTCGTACAAAATTGTATTCATAATTTCTAAAACCCGCAAAATGTTTATGTAAGAAATGGCGAACTTTAAATGAATATTTACACCATTTTGGGCAATTCCGTATATATTTTTCAATGAAAATTTAAATATTTTCACTGTATTTAAAATGAATTTTAATTGCATTATGGACAAAAATTTATCTTGAAATATTAACTCAAAATCCTAGAATCATTTTGTGGTTTTTGGAGCTAACTGCCACGTTTTATATTTGAAGATAATTACTTAGTTGCATTTTGTTAATAATTCTATCTGTTATGATGTTGACTTAAAATATAGTTATAAAATTAAAAACACAAATTATTTGAATTCAGTAAAAATAAAAATGTTTACAATCACTGCTTCATTGCCAACCATGCTACATGCGCGTGTGACATGCTCCGCGGTAGTAGTGAGTATATAAATTAGTTAGTCTGTGGTAGTGAGCCGAAGCGCGCGGTCGCGTTTGGATGTAAAATTATGCGCTTAGATAATTTAATTTCAAAACTATCAAAAACTTGAAAATTCTCATACAAAACTTATGACACATTATCCTATTGCTATGTAGGCTATTTTGAATAATATATAAAATATAAAAACCCGACGAAAAACGCCTAAAAGGCGATTTCTGTACTGGGTCAGATCAGACCCACCACCGCTGGGCGCGTTTTGTTTGAGGCCATCGCGCTTTAGGTGTTAATAAGACGAAAGACTGTGAAATTAAACATATTTAAAATCAACTTTTTGTTTTTTTTTTCATTCTAGACTGAGCCTTAGCATTGCATGATCAGGTACGGCTAGTTAAAAATATAATACTTACATAAAAATACAAAAACAAATTTGAATATTAATAATTGCATCTTGATAAAGCTTAATTTATTGTAATTTAATTTCAGAAACACATCTCCCATTTCTTCCGGGTAGCCATAAAGATAATAATGAAATTCACCTCTTAATAACATCCCTTCTTATCGCTCTAAATTCAGAAAAGCCCCCCAATAACTCGTCTTCATGATCCCGCGAGGACATGCCAAGGATAATGGGCCGAGATAGCATCTTAGGTTACGCACTTTACCTGATCTCAGCCTTATTAATAACAACCCTTTGTCCTCACTAAATTGATTTATCTCAACCTTTATTATTTGATCTGCATAATTTTCCCGCTTGGAAACACATGATTGCTCTTTTGGGTTAGCTCAAATCGAGAAACGCCAGAAAAATTATTTCAGCGATGCTGAAGATTATGAGTTAATTGATAATTGAAGCGAACCAGTTAAATTTTGGATCAACCTATGAATAATGCAGCTTTCCTAGGAAAACAAGTGAATTTAAATATTTTTCGCTTTCATTACCTTTGCAAATATTAATGTAAATGAACGTTATTTTGAATAAATTTTATTTTAATTTATAAAAAAATTATATTAAAAAAATAACTAACTATCACGCCGGTTCTCTACAGGAGTAGTTATAAAGAATAAAACTCCACTCCAATCCGTCTTTGCACACAATTTTCCCCTCTTTTACATTCATACATCATGCCAAGACTTCCAACCACACACTGGCTCAAATAATCGTGTACTAAATAAGCCCTAGGATGCTCACAGTACTATATTCTGTCGTAACATTTATAACGTCTCTCAAGTATTATCATTATTATATTTAATTAATATAACTTTAATCGTTTATAAAGGATAGTCTTGCCATCGTCGTGTTCAGCTTCTTTTTTTAATTACTGAAATGTCTTCAGGGACTTGGGACCTTCTTCATAAAATCATCTTCCACAGGAAATGTTGAAAAGAAGGAAACGAAATCATTGGAAAATTTTTAAAGGAAGTAGAAAAGAATCGTGGGAAGTGGTATTTTTTTAAATTATTTATTCTTGGTATCTATGACATTGGAAAAAAAGTGCAAACATTTATTGATATTATTATTTTTTAATGTTACTGTCATTAACGTGGTTGTAAATTTCTAAGAAGTATTTACTTGACATTGTTTACTTTGTTCAACACATTGTTCAATTGTTGCATTAGAAATTTCAAAAAAATTGTTTTTAGTATCATCATACATTTTGCAATTAGCGGAATCGAACTCGAGTCACCAGTTTCGCAGTCGAGAATATTTATTATAGTAGGTACTGGTTTTAGTGATTATGTAATATTACATAAATTTTAATATTACCATCTTCTTGATCACTCTATCTTTATGTAAGTAGCGATTAAGATAACACTGCATCGATACGACCCAGTGTTCTACACTATTGGATGCAACAAAAAGATAAGGAAAATATCAAAGCATTGTGTTGTTTAGAAAACCCATTCAGCTACTTTTTCTAAACGTTTAAATTTGTGCATTCCTTCCTTATTTCACTATTCGCTCATCTATCATGCATCGTTTTGTCGCACATTCTTCTGAGAGATCGCATTTCAATTGCATTCAGTTTACTTTCATCCTTCTTTTGCCAACTCCATGTTTCACTTCCATACATTAGAGTTGGAAACAGGACTCCGTTGTGCACTGCCAAATTGAGAATTGTTGAAGGAATGCAAAGCTGAGATAAGCATTATCGATAAAATTAAGAAAGGTGTGTTGAGATGGTTTGGACATGTAGAACAAATGAGTGAGAAAAGAACGGTAAAACAAATTTATGAGGCGAATGTAAGTGGAAAAAAGAGCAGAGGAAGACCGAGAAAAACATGGCACGATCAGGTATACCAAATACTTGAAAGTGGTCAGGTTAGGAGTCGTAACAATCGGCGGGTATGTATGAGGAGATGCAAGAACGTGGAAGAGGCGAAGAATGTTTGCAAAGACAGAGTGGTGTGGCGTTCTATTCTCTCTGCTTACCCCTGCGGGGAAGCTGCGTGATGGTTAGTTAGTTAGTTAGTTTTTTTTTTTAATTTGTGGTTTGTTGTTATTTTTTTCGTTTAAAAGTAACTACAAAAATCCATTAATATTCAGAATAACATTTGAAAATATTTTTATGAATTGAAAAAATTAATTACACATAAACGTAATTAACGGATGTGAGTAGTATCATAATCAGATACTTTTTCACCCTATTTTTCTTTTATAATCCCATTAAAAACATTTTGTGAGCTTGTATGAACCCGTATCATTTTTTCATTTTAATATTAAAATATATGCAAGGATACTTTCCCTTTTATTTTATATAACGCATATTTCAATTTTTGAACATTTGAAGCGAGTCACCGTTTTCTCGTATTTCCAACAGCCTTTTAATAAAATTTGTATTGTGAAAAAGCGCACCCCTGTCTCTTATCTGAGGATTTTAATAATACGGGTTCAACTCTGTTGTATAAATTAGTGGTGTCAAACAATTCATACCATTTACGTTTCAGGTAAAAATGGCTAACGTTTTACTCTTATTTACGAATATTTTCCTTTATATCAAACCCTAAAAAACGAAAATATAATATAAAATTTATAATTTTGTGAACAAAGATAGAAGTAACTTTAATACGAATGAAATAAAAATACTTAAGTATTGGAACGGGGGAATCAAGGTCGTTTTACAATTCACAAAGTAATTCACGGTCAAAATATTGTAAATAATTTTATGTTTTAAAAGGTTTGTTAACTTTGTGGTATGGTAATATAGCTAGTGAACGATATTCATCGTTCACAAGAATGATTTATTTACAATAACACTCTTTATATCATTCGATAAGGAGAGTGTTATTGAAAATAAACCTAGATTTTTTAACTAAAAACTTTTTACATATTGACATCTCAACATAGATGAAGAAGAATATGGAAGTCTCGGTATTTACAGAGCTTATGACCTGTCATGGGCTGTTTAAGTGATCACTTTGCACACGTGTTCACATATAACTTTTTTTTTTTAATCCAAACTTTTTTTATGAAATACAATATGCCGTCTAATTTGTTTTACAAAACGTCCAATTCGATTCGTTAAACGACCGATTTATTTTGTGAGGCGTCCAATTTGGTTTGTTAAACGTCCAATTTGTCCTACATAATTTACCATTATAATGAATATCTACTACTTTACAACATTTTGAGTGTGTCCAAATACTTGTTGACAAAATCTGGATCATCTCCAATTACAGGAGTTATTTTCATATTATTTTGTGACAAATAAATTATTTTGTCAAATTATAAGCCTAAATCATTAAAATGAAAATGATTTTTTCTGGCGTTTCTCATGTGTGTTATTATAATCCAGGATTCGAACCTTACATACTAATAAAAGTGTTTCTTTTCAATAAAAAGCGGCTTTTCATCTCACCAATAGATGTCTCTAGTGAAGTTCCGGTGATTCAAGAATAATGTTTCAAAATTGGTTCATATACATAGAACTTAGAAGAATTTGAGTAGTATAGTTGTCATTAATGGGTAGAATTGGTGAATGTCACAATGTAAAGTGATAACTTAAACCGGCCTATGACGGTCGTCAGCCCCGTAAATACCCAGGCCTCCATATTCTTCTTTATCTTTGATGAGATGTCAAAAAATAATATCTACTACTTTATTGAGCCTCGATTATTATTTGTGAAATATTTTTAATACGATATATTACAAAAGACAAAAAAATATGTCAGCAACAAAACAAGGAATTATCATTTGGAAGATTATTCTATAATAGGTCTCAGAACGAAACGGAGGCTGTATAGTAACTACGCTACGTAACAAAATATCGCCTAATCAGCACTGACAAGGACATCATGTCGGGATGAAGGAGGTCCCGGAATCACCTGTGTGCCGTAACTTAATATTATTCTGAAGGAATTAAATAGGAATAGGCAACCATAGTCCTCTGGGAGGGTCTAAGGTTGGCAGGTAGTAGCGTGAGGAATGAGGTTAGGGGTAGGATGTGTTATGAAACGTGACGGCTGTACTTTGCTAGCTATTTGGGGATTATTTTGTGTCATTCCACCGATTAATCCTGGTGTTTTTCAAAATAAAAACAACATTAATGGTTTATTTTTTATTTATTTTTTCTGTATGTAATGTTAAATATATTTTAAATCCATATGCAAAAAGAACAACAGAAAAACATAAGTAATCAAAATATTTAAATAGATTGATCATAACTAAATATCTGTGTATCTTCCATATTCTAGTTATCTTACATTAATTTTTAAATGATAAAATACTTTCATAATCTGTGAAATTTTATATTAATTTCAGTATTTATTTTAATTTAAAAAAAAACATTTGTTTCGAAAAAGGATTAACAACACATATATTAAATAGCTTTGATTTTTATAAATATTTTTTAAAAAACTAAAATATTTCACAATGAACTCAACTGTTGAGTTGTAGGTGAAATTCTGTTTTTTCTTCACAAAAAAATACAGCCAGTTAGAAAATAAACTTGTGATAATTTTTATTTTTAAATCAGGTGGTAATATGTATCCATTTGCTTGTAAAATTTTATTTGGTAAATACTGCTATTTCATAAAATTTATTGCGCGCCAAGCAATATATTTTGATTTTAAGAAGTAGTGGTAATTTTCAAGTAAAAAAAAATATTTTTTAAATGTTTGCATATTTTTAAACTTATTTGATGCTTATTGATGCGACTATTGGATAGTTTACTGAGGCAATTCAAGCAATTGTCGTTTATATAAAAAATATATTGACAAGCATTTTAATACTTCCCGAACAAAACAATTAAACTTTTATAAATTAAAAATAATAATGATTTTTTTTCAATCCAATATTGATCCAAAGTGAAAAAAAAGTATAATTTATATTTGAAGCACTAACTTTGTGATTTTCCATTTTATAATTAAAATGTAACTTTGTTTTAAAATCACCATAAATATTTTAGTGTAACATAATTATAATATCATATTTACAGTGATTTTAAAACAAAGGTACATTTTAATTATGAAAAAAAGGTTTTGACTGTCTGAGAGTTTAATATATCCCTATTCATACAAAAACATCATAAAGGTACTTCAGTTTGTTTTCATGAAGAAGCAAGAAAAGTAGATTTGAAATCGAATTAGGATTCAGTAAAAAATGTTAACCGTGGAAGAAAATGGGTTAAACATATTCTCGTTAAACAAATTGGTAAAATGATTAAGCAATATTATGCCCTTTGAATATATTGCCAAAATTTTATATAAGTACCTATGTTTAGACACCCTTTGCATACAAATGCGCATTCCTTTTATAACAAAACCTGAATTTCCCGTAAAATCCATAATAATTTTTCGAATAAGCGCTTTGGCGAATTTCGATAAAAGCGACTGAGCTTTCACACATAGCCTCGCAGATTCGAACATAAAATAGCTTTAAATAATTTCAAAAGGTTTCCCTGTCGAGGGGAGGCTTGGGACAACCCTCCCGTAGCTATATTTTGAAATGCGCGACTCAAATCCTCATCTCAACCGGTTCGCGGAAAATATTTATGAATAGTAGTGGTAATGTGAAATCCGTGTAAACTCGTATTAAAGTAGATTTTTCAAACGAAACGGATGAATGTTTGTAATAGAAAACCGTAAATATGCGGGTAGAAAATATTTTTAATATCATGAAGGGAACTATGTAAATAGGTCTAACATCTTCCTGTATTAAAAATGACATAAAGTGCACACATTTGCAAGTATAACATATAAAATAACAATTTTCTAAAAACTGTACTATTTGATATTTTTGATGTTTTAGCTCCATTTTTAGTATTTGGAGATTATTTATAAAAAAACTTGGTATTTAGGAATTATGCATTTTTTTCTTCAATGGAATAATCTACATAATGGTAGGTGTCGTTGTATTCTAAGATATCAGGCACTAGAAATATGATACTGTTCCATGAAATAAAGTTATTTGGAAATTTAATATTTAACATTAAATACTTGTGAAAAAACCCTTTTGAGTTAATTAATTCAAGCACTAGTTTCAAACAACAGACGTTCTAATCAACATTTACAAACTGTATTTTCTGTTTGTATTTTTACCTGTTGATGAGAGCATATGAAGTTCTTGAAACTGGTCGTGTTTATATAAATGAACTAAAAACTGATTTTATACAATTGTTTTATTTTAAATTAAACTTCCGTCACAAATCAAATGCATCATCAATCAATAATATGAATGGAAAACAACAATAGTTTAATATCTTTAAAATCTAAAATCATAAAGCAAGTTGTTTATTTTCCTTTACCTTACACAGAAATATTTCAACAATCACTAAAAATCTCCTTGATGCACGTTTCCAATCTAAGAATGGATATTCTTCACCCTTTTATTTGCAACCATTGTATGTTTATACTCGTATGACATTTTGTTTGGTATATTTATAGGGTAGACCAGAGTAAGAACGAGGTTACAATGATAAAAATTAATTTAAAGAGCATGTCTTCGCAATTGAGGAAAACGAAAATTTTCGAAGCAAATGAGTGATTAGAATTTTGTCTAGTACAGTGGTCGGCAAACTAATTTGCCGAAGAGCCAGATACGCATATTAAAACACATAAAAATTCTCGAGGAATAAATCTATTAGTAATTCTAGTACACCTAAATTATAATTTAACATCTTTTTTGAATTAAGAGTACACTCAATAAAGCGTGATTTCACATATAACAAGGGATTTATTTATTGTTAAAAATATTTTTAATTTAATGTGTCCGATCACGCTTATTGCGAATAATGTCCTTGCATATTCTTTAAAAGTTTGATTAAGTCAAGTTTGTGTATCGTTTATCAATATCTCATCGTTATGAACAAGATTATTTCTCAGTTTGCTTTTGATAAGAATCATGTTTCAAAAATATTGTTCCCATGAATACTTAGAGTACTGAAGAGCTTTCCCGTAGATATTTGTGCGGGAACTGCACTTAAAAGGTCAAAGAACTGCATGCAGCTCCCGAGCCACACTTTGCCAATCTATGGTCTAGTGCTTTAGAAGGACAGAGTTTAGTATATGACCTTCCATGGACTGTTAGACACCACTCCAACAGGATTGGAGTGTGTGTAAGGCAGTATATTGAAGAAGATCAAACTATGTTAAGACGGTCTGACGTATACAGAAAAGTTAAGCTTGAGCAACAGATATTTTTTTCAGAGACGAATTATCCCTCCCGTCATCAACGAACGCTGCAATTGCGTTGTTCATGACAGAAGTTTTCTGACCACTTCAATGTGGGAAGGAAGTCAGCTTAAAAATTGTCTTAAGTATTTTTGCGGGAAGGAAAAATACTTTGGACAATTTTTTAACTTGAGAACCAATTTAGAACGGAAATTGGAGTAGACAGTTGAGAGTACTGAAGGGTTGTCATGGAAAACGCAATAAAAAATTATCGTCTTAGATATATTCTTGATATTATTACGATTTTAAATTAAAATAAATGTTCCATGAAATATCGTTGCCTCTACTACCGTTCAAGTATATGTAAAAATTGTCCCCCGGTCGTGAATTAAATTGAATTAAAAAATGAGAATATTTCCCGAAAAAATCTCTAAATATTTATAATAATCACGAAATTTATTGTATGAAGATATTTTGAAGCTTTGACAACTGACCCCCTCAACAATAAGGCGACAGCAACCCTAAATCCGGTCCTTACGTCGTGTACAGAGCGGAGTATAATGCGGTGCAGAATGCTCACGACTTCTAGCCAGGTCCGGCTTAGGGCGACAGGAAATGCGTCCGGTATGATTTATGACGTCCTTTGATTTAGTGCTCATAAAATACAAATGGAAAATGCCCACATTGTATAAAACTTTACGGCATATGCCGTTGAAGTATATCATATTTTAAAACATTTTAAGGCAGGTTTACGCGGACAAATAATGTTTCGGGATATTAAACCAACACACTTTCTTGATATTATTACGAATTCGTATTTCGGATCTTATTTGTCAGAATCCTGAGATGTGAATATAAATGTCGCATCTGCGTTTACACAAAATTTACATGCAGATGTTATATTTGCGTTTGCCGTTATTATCATATTTATAATCTAAAGACCACTTCTTGAAGTTTATTACATAAACTAATAATTAATAAATATTCTAGGGTCATACCTTGATCATTTCATATATGTTTATTATTATTTTTACTTATTAATGAAAACGTCTATAATTCTCGAAAATAGTCGAGTTTTTATTGATAAACTCTAAAAAGTGGTCTTAAACTTTTTATGTGTTTATATCAAATATTGTGAATAAATTATCGTTCACAATATATTATACATAGGTTCAATATAATGTTTTCAAGCGTCTCTCTTAGTGTGTTTAATCAATTCGGGAATAATCTTACATACATTTCGTAAATGTCTCTACTACATAAAAAAAAACTTATTTAACTTATTCACAGATGGTGCAGAGAACTAGCATGGTGAAAATTAGTTGAGTCATAAATACAAGTCGTGAAATTCGAGTAGTGTGGTTGTTAATCATGAGTAGAAAGATGAATGTTACACAAATAAAGTGATCACTTATACTATGACAACCTGTGTAGCCCTAAGTACCCAGACTTCTTCTTTATCATTGTTGAGTTATCAATTTTATTTTCATATTGTAATCATCGTATTACTCCACCAATTTATTTTAAATCAACAAGTTAGTAAATATTTATGTCAACAAAGAGTGAAATATTATTTTATATAAGAATAAGGTACGTTTTGTCTTTTGAAATAAAACCAAATCAAACACATACATACATCTACGACGGTCGTCAGCCCCGTAAATACCCAGACTTCCATATTCTTCTTCATCTTTGATGAGATGTCAAAAAATAATATGAAAATAACCCCTGTAATTGGAAATAATCCAGATTTTTTCAACAAGTATTTGGATACACTCAAATTGTTGTAAATAAATTATCTGGTCAAATTATAAGCTGAATAATAAAAATGAAAATTATATTTTCTGGCGTTTATCGTGTGTGTGATTATAAGCCAGGATTCGGACCTCACATACTAATAAAAGAGTTTCTGCTCAATAAAAAGCTTCTTTTCATCTCACCAATAGATGTTTCTAGTGAAGTTTTAGTGATTCAAGAATAATGTTTCAAATTGGTTCATATGTATAGAACTTCCAAGAATTTGAGTAGTGTGGTTGTCAATAATGGGTAGAATTGGTGAATGTTATATGTGTGTAAAGTGATCACTTGAACCCACCTATGATGGTCGTAAGCCCCGTAAATGCCCAGACTTCCATATTATTCTTCATCTTTGATGAGATGTCAAAAAATAATATATTTACCTCGTTTGGTTAAAGAAACTTTGAATATTATACAATAAAGCCAAGCATCCATTATCCGTTAAGTCATTAATAACAAAACTATGTTTAAAAGAGCTTTTTATAATTTGTTAATGGTGATGGGTAGATTTGAAATATATCGTACTATTAGGTCATGTCATACATGCTTTCTAGACTTATAATCGATAAATTAAAAATCAAACAATTTTATTTTTAAAAAACACACTAATAAGTGCCCTCTGTGTAGAAAAACCCAGTATGGATACATTATTATAAATATGTGAATGATGAAATAAAATAGTTTTATTTATTGTTTCGGCATTAACTTTGTGGTAAGACATGTAACAATGATTAAAGAAAACACTTCGTTTTTTACCACTTGAGTTTTATTATAGACTACATGTTTCAGAAGTTAAACTTCCATCATTCAGGTCTGTATAATAACTATACAGATATTATACAGACCTGAATGATGGAAGTTTAACTTCTGAAACATGTAGTCTATAATAAAACTCAAGTGGTAAAAAACGAAGTGTTTTCTTTAAATAAAATAGTAAAATAAAACTGAAAAATTTGTTTTATGTTTAATTATCTCATTTCGCAAATTTAAAAAAAATGTTCCTTGGGATAGGCAGAGCTTTTTTATAAAGAGAAAAGGGGCTGTCAACCCTCTCAACAGCCTTTTGTAACAACCCCAGAATATAATTAATGCTGCTTGCTGCATTCCGTACGAAAACTTCAGCATTTTTAATTAATCCTCGAGTGGTCTGATAGTTGTTTTCTTTCTATGACATTCTTATCTGGGCGGATGGAGCATCGCTACCCTCAGGTAGAGAAAAAGGTATAAGTCTACCGCGAACGAAGAGTAAAAGCTCGATTCGTCTTCAACTTAATTTATCTTGTTCTTAATTAAAATTTCTTAAGCTGTAATTTTAAGCTGAATAGTCAGTTAAATAAATGTGAAATGTAAGACTTAGTTAAGGCAGCTTTAATTCTTTTTTGATATGATGTCTGAACTCATAGCTAGTAGAATAAGAATAAAACAAAAGGTTAGCACTTGACACTTTTGAAAGCTTTTCGTAAGTTACAGGTTATAAAAATAAGTGTTTTTTTATGCTATAAAAATCGTAAATATATAAATTCTACCTAAAAAGTCAAGATAAGCAAACATGTTGACTCCTTATGCTTGTTTTAAATCATATATTTGTCTTTCTATATTATTTTATACTCTTTCATACCCAATGATGCAAAGGGCACTGGATATAATACTCGTACTAGTGTTATTTAGAATCAAGATTCTTGATCGTGAACTATGTGAAGGTAAGGTATCAAATAAATACATATAAGAGAATAATTGTTATAACGTTCATGTATTTAAATGGAAAATATATTTTTTAAAGATATCTAAACATAGATGAAGAAAACTATGGAAGTCTGGGTATTTTTCTTAATGGCCTTACGATTTGACATTGGCTGGTACAAGCCAATGATTGACGACTACACTACTAAAATTTCGGATATTATAGTTATGCTTCACTTGAGATATCAGTATTAATAACTTCTTGGTAGAGACTAACCAAAATTTGTGAAAAAAATCTGCACACTCAAATCTACACACTCATTTTGTTGTAAACTGGCATATAAACATACATCATTCTGTTTCCTGTTTAACATTTTCAATATTTCCAAGTATCTCTTTAATTGCAAAATCATTTACAAAAGAGTAGGATTGTGGTCCTGTTGTTAGAGTCTCTGGCTTTAAATCAAAGATGCTAGCTTCGACCTACCATTATGGCTTTTCATTTATCATACATGACGAACACGATGATCTACAAAAGCAGTACATACAAGGTAACCGATACGTTTAAACTCCTATAAAATTGCAAGTGTTATTAAATATTCTGCTTATTTTTTTCGAAAAGTGCAGAAAATTTCATAATGATATACCTCAAATATAACCCTTGTTATGCAGTGGTGTTGACATTGTTACCATGTTACTTGATTAATTTTTCCCAGAATGAAAAGCAAACATTTGCCCGGCAAAAATTTAATTGCAAACTTGCGCGCAGTTCCCTCTAGTGCAAATTAACTTACTATGTAAACTTTATAGAATTTTAAAATAGTTAACGTTATGAGAGCTTAAAGTTGTGAAACGAGTATGGGTTTAAAAGCGTGACTGTTTCATCAGTTTAAAAACAAATTACCTTTTATTAGTGAACTAATTAAATATATATATGGTACAACTCTACTATCGCCATAAAGTACTTGTATTTACAAAATAATGTTCTCAGCTACAAATGAAATTACGGGTTAACTTTGTCTATGAAAATAATTATTTTATCACGATGTAATGTTTTTTCGACTTGGTTTAGTTACGGAAATAAGCCGATATCAGATAAAAGTTAAGAATTATCCTCTAAAAGTGTTTCTGATACATTTACGAACACTTTTACAAATTTCGAATATTATTTTTATTTTTACTTCGTTTTTAATAATATTATGATTCTTACTTTTGAATTATTTGAAGACTGTTAAATATGCCGACCATTCACCAACTATAATCAGCGGAACTTCGAGACGCCGGACTGACCTGGGAGGAAGCCAAGGAGATGGCGCGTGACAGAGTGACTTGGATACGTCTCGTGTCGGCCATATGCTCCACCTAGGGAGCGATTATGGAAAGAAGAAGAAGAATAATAAATACTTATTTTCAGCTGTTTAAATTTAAATTATTATATTCAATAAGTCTTTCTTTTAATAATTTCATTATTCGATTTTTGTTACTTTGCATCCAATACTCATAATTTACGGAGAAGTGGCATGATGGTTTGTTGTTTTATTTAAATCAATGCAACTAGAAAATTCCCGAGAAAGTAATAAATATTAAGTAGAAATTTACATTTTAATCAAACTCATCAATCAAAATTGTCACAATCTAGCATAAAATCATTCAATAACTAAGATAAAGAACCCACCATCAATGAAACATTGACTATTGTCAGATAATAAAAATAAAACTCGTGTAACATATTTCATAGCAGGACTATTTCAATGAAATTACCTCATAAATATTTCGAAGGATTTTCACGAGATTAATGGTACTAACGGTAAGTCCACTGTAGTTTATACGTTTTTATCCTAACACCTACAAAGGAGTTTTTCCACAAATATTTTTTACCTTAATTTTTTCCCAATACTTACATGCTGTTTCACGATTTTGTTAAAACTCAGTTTGGAAATCTCATTGAAAATCTGGAATATCGTTCCCATAGTGTCCGAACAATATTCGCGTGACGAGAACAGAAAAAGGCAGAAAACAGAAAGATTGGAGTGTTCATCACTCAATATATGTATATTTGCACATGTATTTGCGTTCATGTATATGGTTGATATACCGTTTGAAATATGAATCAATAGGAAAATGTGGACTGAGAAAAACTGGAATTGGACCGAGTCATTAGTGAGGCGAGACGAGGAATAGCTGAGATAGGGAGCGAGTGAGTTTTATGTACGTTATTTTAATAAACTAGATATAGATGTACAGTCAAAAAAGTATTCATGGTTTACTAAAATACATCGACAGTGTTTTATGACTGGTACTAACGATAATGAAAAATTATCTGTTAGATTAGGTTGAGTAAGGTAAAACTTGTCCGCCTCCGTAGTGTAATGGTCAGCATGCTCGGCTACCGTTCTGGAGGTCCCGGGTTCGATTCCCAGGGGGGTTTAATAAATAAAAGTGATTTTTTCACTCTAATATTTATTCAATATTACACCGGACTGGTACCCGAAGTGGAGGGCTGATCACCTTCATGTGTAATCGATCGAGATAACACTGCGTTTATATAAAGTAGTGCCCTATGCACCATTGGGGTGCGGTAAGGGTTTTTATTATTTATTAAGGTAAAACTATCAAATTGAAATATCATGTAAATAAAAATAAATGAAAAAAAACTTTCGTTAGCTAACTTGATCTCTTTATATAAGTATAATATTTACCATACTTACCCATGATTGACAACCACACTAGGTACTTCGGAAGTTGTATTTATACTTCAATTGACACCTCTCACATGCTAGTTCTCATCACCATGTATGGTTGAGTAAAGTGATCTTATTAGTAGAGACCCCTATAAAATATATGCAAGATTCTTCTTTAATTATATTATTAGGTGTCGTTATAATCGGCGGCTGTGTATGAGGAGATGCATGAACGTGGAAGAGGTGAAGAATGTTTGCAAATACAGAGTGGTGTGGGATTCTATTTTCTCTGCCTACACCTGCGGGAAAGTGGCGTTATGGTTAGTTAGTTAGTTTTTTTTTCTTTAATTATTTTCCAAACTATGATGCGTAAAAAAATCACATTCATTTTATTGAACTTACATTTTGGCCAGATATTTTATACACATTTTTTTTTTTTTCTAAATCTTGTTTTCACAAATACGATTTATCTACTTATGTAGAAGTTATTTATTGATTCGGCATTAATTTTATGAAATGACGTGTTGATTATTTGTAAACAATTTATATTTTACTATTCACTTGTAGATAAAAACATCTGTAATTTTTAAAACTAATCGTGTGTTATGAAATAAAACTCATTAAGCGGTATTATACAAGTGTTATTTTTTTAAAATAATCTGTTAGAAGTTATTCATTTTAATATTATATTTATTTAAATACCCAGATTTTTATATTCTTCTTCATCTATTTCAATATACTAATATAAATTACTTCATACTGGACAAATTCTGATTTATGAACAAAGATTGGGGCACGTTCAAAATATTTTAAGATCATATTTGTGATATCGCGTTTCAAGGTATATCAAACCGTGACACATACAAAATTCAGGTGCAAAGAACTCCTTCACATCAAAACATACGTTTTCCCTTTTTAAACATTCCGACTGCATCTCTCAATTCTTTTTTCTCACTCCCATTAACCGTTCCTTGTACGAGAGGGCTGTCGACAGCATCCCTTTGCATTTCATTTTAAACATTTCTCTCCTTCCAGATGTCTTTTTGTCTCGTTTTGCATTATTTTGTTTCCCGGGTTCCGTATTTCTACCAAAATATCACCGTTCACCCCGCCTGCATAGCCAAGTTCTTACACACGTTTGACGCTAAACTGCCAAGACTCTGAAAAAAGATTTGAAAATTTCAACACTTTCGGGCCGTGAGATTTTATTTTAAGAAATTTAACATAATAATTATTATCTGATATAATTTAATAATTACTTTTTTCATTAAAAACAATTGTTACAAAAAAATATAGTATCCATATAATATTGAATATGCATCAAGACACAACGTATGATTCTTCTGAATTTATTATACAGTTTTTTTGTTTATATTCTGTAAATAAGGCATTCACATGCGAGGTCTCAGGACCATTTACATATGTCTAACACATAAATGAGAGAAATCCATACTTTTCCCTCTCAGAATAAAAAGAAGAAGAATTGTTCTGATGTAATAATTATTTTTATTGACATGCCTAATATTAAAATGGCTACCGCTAAAACGCTCGGTTTCCGTACTAGAGGTCCCGAGTTCGATTCCCAATGGGGGGTCAAATTAATATGAGTGATTTTTTCACTACAATATTTATTAAGTGTTACCCTGGACTAATACCTTAAGCGGAGGGCTAATCACCTTTCCTTCATGTGTTAACGATCAAGATAACATTGCGTTCATATTATGCAGTATCCTATGCACCGTCGGGTGTGGATAAGGGTTAGAATATTAAAATATATTTATCAGTCTTATAATTTGATTGTTCACCATTCTCGATAAATTGTGAATGGCATTGTACTTTTGGGTACACATATTCACAATAATACCCAAAAGTACATACCTTACAATGAATGTGTGTACCTAAAAGTACTTTTTTGACAATTTAGATATCATTACGAATGTGTATACCTTAGGGCGTTTGTCCACTACACGGGATTTCACCGTCCGGCAGTCCGGTTTTGAAAAATGAAAATGACTACGACAGTTTAGCGTGATTGAATTTACGCGCAACGTGTTCACGCACCGATCAAAAGCACCGATCCGAAGAAATAAAAGCACAAGCCAACCTAAGCCAATCTAAGCCAATCGTCGTTTTAAAACGCTAACTGACGTGCCGGACGGTAAAATTCCGTGTAATTCCGGGTAGTGGACAAGCGCCCTTACACTCTATTCTTTACAAATGATAGGTTATATCTTCATTTAAAAAAAATTGTGTATGAGAAGGCCTTGAACAAACTTTTTTCTTTAAACTCCATTATTCCGTAACTTTATTTTATTTATTGTTTCGGCATTAACTTTGTGGTAAGACATGTTACAATGATTAAAGAAAACACTTCGTTTTTTACCACTTGAGTTATATTATAGACTACATGTTTCAGAAGTTAAACTTCCATCATTCAGGTCTGTATAATAACTAAAATATAAAATATAAAATTATTCTTTAAATAAGGAGAGGGGAAAGTAAGGGGAAGGGGTTAGTCAAAGAACGGAGTTTGAAAACAAAGGAAAAATGGAAAGCAATGGCGAAGAATTTCGAAACAATATATTATTTAATAAATTATTATTAGAATTCAGGTTTTTTTGTATTTCTAAATTTTCAAGATAATTCATAATTTGGCCTTTATATGGAACAAGGTGTAATAATTTTAATTTATGAGAGTGAAATGAGTGATTAGTATCTATTATATGATTTGCAAATTCCGAAAAATAATTACTAACAAGACCGCTATGATGTTCTTTAATTCTAATCTTTAAATTTCTCGCAGTTTGGCCAATATATTTTCTATCACAATCTCCACACGAAATTTCATAAACACCACTTTTTTGTAATAAATCAATTTTAGATTTTGAGTTATCGAGGATTTTATGTAAATTATTATTTGTATAATATGCACGTTGGATATGGGAGGGTAAGATTTTCGAAATATTTTTAGTTATTAAACCCGTATATAAAATTTTTCGCCAAGATTTATTTTTGATTGAATCATTATTAGGAGCTGAATATATGTATTTTTTGGTTAAATTATTTTTAATTTTATTTTTTAACATTTTATCTATTAGCGCGCTATCATACCCGTTGTTTTTTGCTATTAGTTTAACTGTGTTTAATTCACGATTATAATTTGAGTTACTGAGGGGGATATTAATTAGTCTATTTAATAATGAATGGAAACTGGCCATTTTATGTGAAATGGGATGAATGGAATCAGCTGGAATGACTGTGTCAGTGTGTGTTGGTTTACGATATATACTAAAATCTAATTTATTATTTTTAACTTTAATCGATAAATCAAGAAAATTTAGGGTATTATCGTCATTTTTTTCCATAGTAAATTTAATATTATTATGAAATGTGTTGATGTGGGTAAGGAAAGAATCTAGTTGTCTATCAGTTCCAATAAAAATACAAATAATGTCATCAACGTACCTAAACCATCTAAAAATACATGTTTTTACAATAAGATGCCTAGAATTTAATAATTCTGTCTCAAAATCGTTAAGGAACATATCAGCTAATACTGGCGAAAGAGGAGAACCCATTGGGAGTCCGTCTCGTTGTTCATAAATTAAGCTATTAAATTCTAAATAATTTTGAGATGTACAAATATCTTATTTATAGAATAATTTTATATTTTTTATTTTAGTTATTATACAGACCTGAATGATGGAAGTTTAACTTCTGAAACATGTTGTCTATAATATAACTCAAGTGGTAAAAAACGAAGTGTTTTCTTTAATCATTCCGTAACTTGTTTGTATGACTATATTCTTAATGCCCTTGATATATTTTGTTTACACTCTTATTTAGTTCCAGAAAGAATACGCCTTTACATACAATAATATTACTTGTATTAACTGTACTTTCTCAGCATTTCTTCTCCATGTTATAATGGATAAATTTAAACGTTGTGTTTCACTCTCTCTTACTGCTCACCGATAGTGTTTGAAGGAGACGTGTATTTTCTAGTGATTACTACTTGTTATTTTATTTTTTTTTATGATTTTTTGTTATAAGACTATTTGTAACAAGACTTTTTGTTTCTCTATAAGTGAATTCATTAGTGTATTTTTTATTTTTGTATTAGAAACTGTATATATGTATGTATTATACGTATTACTTGAAAGGCTTCAGCCGATCAATAAATAAATAAATATTATTTTATAAACGATATCCGATCTTAGTTGGATTTTGTGAAATATACAGAATAATATTTTACTTACCAGTTTGTTTTGTAACTGCTCTAGTTTTACAAGGAATATTAACGATATCAAAATAGATAATGACCTTTTTATGACTTCCATAAAAATATTTTCTTTATAACAATTTTGTGCCAACAAGCATTTTCCTCATAATATTATTACGTCCTGTATTTTATCTGAGAGCAATTCATTTTTGTAGAATTTTTATTTGGGTTGCATGTTTAATGATAATTTGACAAGGTTAAACCGACCGTAAATACATAATGTCTATCGTTCCCAGTACTGATTTCTTTCACAAGACAAAATTTAGCTACAGTTTCGTACGAAATAGAACTCATATTCTCAAGAAATATGTAATTTTATAAAGAAACCTTTCACGGTAATAGCTTAGTAAGGAAAATATCCGATAAAAATGTTTTCACGAGTTGGTTTTTTGTTCGTCTTATTTTATGGAGATAATGATGTCATATTTAAAAAAAAACAAAGATGAGAAGCTTTTTATCTTGTAAAATAATAAGAACAAATATATGGCTTTTTCCACTTTTATTTTATTTAACCAGTAGCTGGGTTTTGTCGTTACCAATATCATCAGACCGATGGAAAGCTAGACAAAATTCTGTGTAAATAAACATACCAATACTGAGTTTAAAAACCATTCATTTATTTAATTTATCAGAAAAAAGGGAATTTAAGTAGTTTTTTTTTTTTAAGAATTATAATAATGTTTTATTATGTTAATTCAGTTTCACCAAGAAATTTCAATACATGACTTTTGTTTTGGACCGAAAATATAACTTTTTAATATAAATATGATTATGATAAGACTGCATCTTTATAACGATGTAGTTTCCTATGCACCTTTGGGTTCAAAAAGGGTTGGAAGAGGAAGAATTGTAAAGAAGTCAAATATAAATAACATACCACCCAATTCATTTACAGATTTATTTTAAAGTGTCAGTTTTCGTGATATTCAATTGAGCATTATATCAACGTTTATATAAAAAACAGGCTACTTCGTAGAATTATCATTGAATCTACATTATACATTCGTTGCAAGTATATATTTTTGGGATGGAAATTTAACAGAAAAATTAGTACTACAAATGAAAACTCCTGACTGTATTCCGTTCGTGTACGAATAGTTTTATTTCATTGCAAACAAGATGTGTAATTGCGCAAACTTTGCCCGATAAAACATCGAGTTGACTTTCTAATTCAAATGCATTTTAATGAGATTTCTTTACATAATGGCGTTCATTTCGCGGCTTCGCGCTTTTAAGCAGAATAATCCTCCTACACGGTGTAATCATTAAAACTTGCCCTGTTCAGTACTGTCGTCTAGCGATTGTATTGGAAAATATCTCTAACTTATAATTTATTCCATTATGACGTTTAACGAATGACGTCATGTTAAAAAATGCAACTTCTCAAATCTAGCTAACCATCAGACCAGTTCTCCGTAGGAGAAAACAGGGAGAATTGAACGTCACACTAATTTGTATTTGCAAACAGTATTTGCCTTTTTCCACATTCATGCATCTTCTCATAAATAACCTTTATAATTATACGTTGACGTTTTAAATACAATAAAAACGTTTGAAAGTTGAACACACTCAAAATATTATGAAGAAATGCTTAGTGGTCATTTATACGCTTAGTAAATATTGAAAATATTTTTCAGGTGTCCCCTAGACGTCCATAAGCCTGATTTGTAAAATATCCACACAAAAATTATACACATTTAAAACGATGCAGTGCTCTTTGCACCAATAGTAAGAAGTTAAAGAAGAATATCCAAGTATATTTTGAACTTTATGAAGAGTGTTATTGGATTATCTCCAATTACAGTAGTTATTTTCATATTATTTAATATGAAAATAACTCCTTTAATTGGAGGTAATCCAGATTTTGTGAACAAGTATTAGGAAACACTCAAAATGTTTTTAATAAAATTATCTGAACAAATTATAAGCTTAAATAATAAAAATGAAAATGATATTTCCTGGCGTTTCTCATGTGTGTGATTATAATTCAGGATTCGGACCTAACATACGAATAAAAAAGTTTCTGCTTAATAAAAAGGTTATTTTCATCTCACTTATCTCTAGAAAAATTCTAGTGATTCAAGAATAATTTTTAAAATTGGTTTATGTTTTAAAATATATATAACTTCCAAGAATTTGAGAAGTGTGGTTGTCAAAAATAGTTAGAATTGATGAATGTTACACGTGTGTAAAGTGATCAATTAAACCAGCCTATGACGGTCGTCAGCCCCGTAAATGCCCTGACTTTCATATTCTTCTTCATCTTTGATGAGATGTCAAAAAATAATAGTGTTATTGGAATCGTTTATCGAGTGATTAGCAAGCAAAATCTAAATCACTAAAATAATATATTCTTCTTAATCTGTGTTGAGATGTCAATATAAAAGTGGTTGAATGCAAACATCTTCGGATATTATGGGTAAAATAGTCAAAATATTCCAGGAACGTTCAACTTTATTTGTAATGTAAATAATCGCTACCTTCCGGCATAAGCATTTATTGAAAGTTAAAGCATACTGTTCAGTGCGGGCGGGAGGGGCGAGCAGTGAGCACATCAGCTGTGAGACAAAATTTCATATTTCAACTAAAGTTGTTTGTTTTTACTGTCTTGGAGTTGAAAGGCAAATCGAAGTTTCCCTTTCCAACTTTTGCCATAGCACTGCTCAACATTCAAATTGAAAATACTTCAAAACTTTGGACGATTGTTACGTTCTTGAACTAAAAATAATGGCGTGTACTACAGTTTGAAATAGTCACATTAAAGTAATAACTTTTAATTGCCAGCAAAATACTTGTGCCAAAATTTGTATTTTTCTGTTTGTTTCCTGAATCTCACTCATTATAAAAGACACAAATAACATATTTCATTCAATATCACATATAGCTCACTCCTTTCAAGAACGTCATAAAACAAAAATCGAAAATTTTCAGTTATGCATGTTTTCGGAATGCCAAGAAAATAAACTATATCCCAGCAAAAGCGGCATATTTTTAACTTAATATTTACCCGCTACAGGGCAGAAAGTGTTGTTTTTGCATTTTGAAGAAAAGGTATTGTTTAATTTTTTTTTAAATATATTTAATTTTTTTACATATGGAGAAATAACCTTCAGGTTTTACCTAAAAAGATCTGTTGTACAGTAAAAAGTCAAGTAAGTGGCTTGATATTTATTTTTAATACATTGTATTATATTTTTTAAATTTAAAAACGTTCTCCTGAAAAATCAAGTTTTTTTTATATTTATGACGTTATTGAAAGGAATGAGCGATATCTTGTCTTCATACTTCTGAACGGAAACGTGTCATGGTATACGAAGATGCTTGTTCTCAAGCGTATGGTTATAAAAATTAAATAAATACTGCATTGATTAACTTATTATATGTGAGTGCACACGTGCAATAAGCTTTTTTACGATTTGATGAATCAGTAATTTTTTTAAGGAAATTGTTACTTTATATAATTGTCTAATCGTTTCTCTTCTCGTAGAAATTAGAATTTAAAATTAAAATACTGTATGACACCACTATGGAGTTTATTAATGTTAACACGACTAGTTTTGAGAGCTTATGATCCTCTCATCGACTAGCGAAATACAAACTATAACTTTATATGGGAAATAAAGGAAAATATGAGCTTTAGTTTGTATTTCTATAATTTAACTAAATGTGGTCTTATACCAGGGTTTTATTTTGATACTGAAATGAATAATCCTAGTATCCTATATCCTATATCAAACTGTATCTAAAAACATTTAAATTTTGAGGATAAACGTAAACGAGTTATAACTTATTTTAAGCATCTATACATTTCACAAAATAAATGAATTACATTTTTTTAATAAATATAATTTATTATAATAAATAATAATATTTTTTCACCATCTTCATCAATGCATTTTAAAATCAAATTTTGAAATTCAAAATTTTGTATTTTAGTGTGTGATATAGAAAGAATTTATCGTGTAAACCCCTTTAAAAAATACAATATAAATGGCAAAGGCTCAAAATGAAATGTCTTGAACGCATTCCCTTTGATAATTCAGTTCACCCTTATCGGAAAACTTCTCCTTTCCACATAATACTTGAATGCTCAAACTTTCGCCTTGCATGGAAATAAGTTACTCCAACAACTGTGATTTTCTAAATAAGAACATTCAAACATAGCACGTCAGAGTTGTGAATACGTATAGCTGTTTCGAGAACGGTCCTAATGTATTAGTGCACTTTAATAATTAGTCTCAATAAGCTGTGCGCAAGTTACAATGAGCATATGGAATATAAGTGCATCATGTTCTGAGAGTCGAAATGCGATCTCTCAGAAGAATGTGCGACAAAACGATGTATGATAGATGTGCGAATAGTGAAATAAGGAAGGAATGCAAACCTGAGATAAGCATTATCGATAAAATTAAGAAAGGTTGAGATGGTTTGGACATGTAGAACGAATGAGTGAGGAAAGAACGGTAAAACAAATTTATGAGGCGAATGTTAGTGGGAAAAGAAGCAGAGGAAGACCGAGAAAAACATGGCACGATCAGGTATGCCAAATACTTGAAAGTGGTCAGGTTAGGAGTCGGAACAATCGGCGGGTTTGTATGAGGAGATGCATGAACGTGGAAGAGGCGAAGAATGTGTGCAAGGACAGAGCGGTGTGGCGCTCTATTCTCTCTGCCTACCCCTGCGGGAAGCGGCGTTATGGCTAGTTAGTTTTTTTATGTTCAAGAAACGCAATGCATATCGGATATATCTAACAAAATATTTTCATTAATACCTGTTATATTAATAATAATATTACTGTTTTTTTTAATAAAGTTTTTAAAAAATCTACATAAATTTAATTTGACCAGCGACTAAGAAATGTCAGTAAAAACTTAAACCTAATTAATGTTTTCACATATTTGTATATGTTACAATGACTTTCATTTCGACATATTTTTTGTATTACTTATGTAGTTTTTTTAAGATTAATTTTTATTTTTCTCTGATCTTTTTTTTCTAAAACTTTTAAAGTTGTGTAACTCGTGCAGCAAGGACATGATTTGTTTGAAATTCCGTGTAAATACAGTTGACATTTTAATCAAATGGTAGTTTGAAGTTTTCAAAAGTAATATTTAAGTTATGGCATTTTCAAACGAATGTCATTCGTTCGAAAATGCCATAACTAGGCGAAACAATTGTCACAATATTAATTTTTACGTGTTTTTCAACAATAAAATACAACTTAGTAGACTCAAAAAATCTGCGTTTGATTTAACAATTATTGCATAAATGTATGATTTATGACATTATTTACTATTATTTTTTGACATCTCATCAAAGATGAAGAAGAATATGGAAGTCTGGGCATTTACGGGGCTGACGACCGTCATAGTCTGGTTTAAGTGATCACTTTACACACGTGTAACATTCATCAATTCTACCCATTATTGACAACCTCCCTACTAAAATTTTCGGAAGTTCTGGATATATGAACCAATTTAGAAACCTTGTTCTTGAATCACTAGAACTTCACTAGAGACATCTATTGGTGAGATGTAGATGTATGTTGTACATTATTTACTAATCATTATTTCTTATTTATTATTTCATATAAATTGTTGACTGTTTTTTTTATTTACTTTTTAATTTTATTTTTTGTTACTTAAGTTTATCCAAATCTTTTTCAAAAATTGTATTTGTCCTCTAAGGAGATATATTTTTTTATATCGACATATTAACATAGATGCAGAAAAACATAGAATTCTGGATATTTGCAGGACACATGACCAGTCATATGTTGGTTTAAGGGATCATTTTAAACACTTGTAACATTTAACATTCTACCTATGATTGACAACTACACAACTCAAATTTCGGAAGTTATATTTATGCTTCAATTGTGATATCAATATACAAAAAATAAAGCTTATAAGTCAGGAGAAATCTAGAATTTGTTAACGAAGATTAAGACACTGTCAAAATATTGTGATTCTTACTTTATGTCACATGCAAGCTTTTGGCACTATCGACGATTGAGATGAGTTGAGTTTTTTTAATTCCTTCTTTTAACAGTCATCGTACACCCGTGATATAAACGTAGATTTTTTAAGGTTTTTAATTATTTTGTTTTATATATTTATGGCAAACAATGAAAAACATATTACATTAAATGAAATACAGTTCGATACAAATTGTTTGAATGTTTTTCATCAATTAGATGAGAACACAACAAGATTACAGAAACAGTAAAGGTGCAGGTTAAATACATATATAAAAAGTAGAAATTTTGTTGTAAAAGGTTAATAACAATTAAAAGTAATGAAACAAAAAATATAGAAGTAAAAATTAAAAGTAAAATTAAATTATGCTACATAAGGTACAAAATTCAAGACTCCGCCTGATTGGTGAAATCAATTTCAAAATGATTTCACCAATCTGGTAAAAGACCTCTTGTATGTCTCCGTGCCATCATTAAAAATGTCGATTATTATTATTTTTTTAATGTTTAAAAAAAATCGTTTTGTTTTAAAACGGCAATTTCTTAATGTTAAATAGGACAAACAAACTTAATTAATTGCAATTTGAAAAGTTTGCAGCCGCGTACTGGTTGGCTGTAATAAAATTTTATTCATAACACTTCAATAAATTCTCTCATTTTGTTCCAAAATGACTGCAATTATATCCTCTGAACTTGTGGAATACACGACAAACCACTTAGCATACCGCAAACTCACTTCCATTATGTTAATTCAGACTAACACTACAAAATAAAAGACTTACTCCGACTGCCTTCAGTCTGTCAATTGTGTTTTTAATTATTTTAGTTTGATGGAAGTATGGACTTACCGCACAGTTTATTATACGCTATATTACATATCGCTCACTGTTTTCAACGTCACAAATCAAAAAACTGGATTTTTCAGGAGATCGTTTATAAAGTTTAAGAATATAATAAAATGTATTAAAAATAAATATCTAGCCAATTATTGAACTTTTTACTGTGCAACAGATCTTTTTAGGTAAAACCCGAAGGTTTTTTCTCCATTAGAAAAATATTTAGTATATGTAAAAAAAATATTAAACAATACTTTTTCTTCAAAATGCAAAAAAAAAACACTTTCTGCCCTGTAGCGGGTGAATACTAGGTTAAAAATATGCCGCTTTTGCTGGGATGTAGTACATTTTCTGGGCATTCCAAAAACACGCACAACTGAAAATTGACGATTTTTGATAAATGACGTTGTTGAAAGGAGTGAGCGATACGTTCATGTGTTCATATTTGACGTAAGCTTACATATCAGTATTGAAATATATCGTTTTGTTTTTCCACTCATTTTTTTTAATTCAAAATTGTTATAATTAGATTCATTCCATTTTTTATAAAATTTTTTGACATCTCAACACACATGAAGAAGAATATGGAAGTCTGAGAACTAACGTAAGGCTGGTTTAATTGATCACTTTATACACGTGTTACATTAAAAAAAATGTGTGAAAAATAAGTCCTGTAATTGGAAATATCCAGATTTGTGAATAAGTATTTGGACACACTCAAAATGTTGTTCATACCATTTTATATATTGTATCATAATGTATACACACGTATTTGCTTTGCATTTAAAGGATTTAGTTACACACACACACACACCCGCAAAGCCTCTGTTTTAGAGGCTTGTCTGCAAGTAGAATAGTGGGGATAGGGAAGGTTAATATGAAAAATACACCACAAAAACCCAGACCAATTGAAAATAAATTAATCTTGAATTCATCTGCAATTGGCGCGATTCAAACCCGCGATGCCAGTTTCACAGTCGATCGTTTACCTAACCAAGCCACAGCGCCTGTCATATAAAGAAATGCATGTGTTATTATCATCTTTGGTACTCGTTTCGGCAGTACATATACTAAAGTTGGAACGATACAGAGAAGATTAGCATGGCCATGTCAAAAAAAATTAATATATTTCTTAATAAATACCACTTTTTATTAAAATCTATTGTAACACGTGTTTCGATGCATTCCGCATCATTTTCAAACACCGAATGCATCAAAACACGTGTCACAGTAGACTTTAAGAAAAAGTGGTATTAACTAAGTAATATGATAATTATAAAAGGATAGATTTTGTCACAAAGTGACTGCCGAATCAATTAATGGAAAAAAAATATCACTCAATTAAGGGTGCATGGCCAATAAAAAATATATTATTGTGTTTGTTAATGTATCCTTTGTTACTGATTACAGTTATTTTTTCAGATCATCGAATCGTCCACCCACCCCAGCGAGCAGTAACCAGTAGCCGGGAACCACCCCCCTGACCGCACTGACTGTCTACAATCCGATAATTAATTACTGTCAATTCTGTATAGGAATTCAGACCAAATGTACATTGTACGTCCATTACATGTAAACACATTCACTGGTTGATTGCAATCAAACTAATTGTGTTGAACGTGAGTCGGGCGGAACCAATTCTTGGGTGACCAGGCCCGGACTGAGGAAGTACGACTTGCCACAGAACTGGAGGAGCGAGGGTGATAAGCGTGTAATCCAATTTGTACCCGGAAACTAATTTCTTGTTGTATTTAAAAAATATCTTACAAAGTACGTCCAAATTCATTTGTAAATGCAGTACGTGTGCAATGAAATGCTTAATCAAATAGACATTAACAATATTTCTTGACGTTTAAAAGAAATATTCTTGATTTGTGATGGGATGTGATTTGATTAAGAAATGTAAGTTATAATATTATATATGTAGATATACTCATGTACACAAAAAAATAAAAATATTTGAGAGAAAACCTGTAATTGGATTCTTTTTTTTTAAATTTATATTTATATTTTTTTATGGGTTACGTTGTTGTTGACATCATCAGATTCCTGGAAGGTTATACAAAACTCTAAGATATACACTAACCAGGCAGGGGTTATTAAAATTGACATAATGAATTTAAATTTAATAAATTCATTATATCATCATTAATTTTTTTCCACCTCCGAAGTGTAATGGTCAGCACGCTAGGCTACCGTTCTGGAGGTCCCGGGTTCGATTCCCAGGTGGGGTCAAATAAATATAAGTGTTTTTTCACTCCTTTATTTATTCAATATTATCCTGGGCTGGTACCTGAAGCGGAGGGCTAATCACCTTTCCTTCGTGTGTTTTCGATCAAGATAACACAGCGTTTATATTATGCAGTGCCCTATGCACCATTGGGGTGCAAATAAGGGCAAGGTTAGGGTATTATATTTATAATTATAATCACATTCATGTATATATACTTTAAATGTACTTTTATCAATAATATATACTTTTCATATGGAAATGGATTTTTCTTTATTAATTTCAATAATATATGGGTGAATCGGGAACCGTCGGTCAACAAAACCTTATAGTTTACAAATGTTTTCTAAGACAAAATCATTTAAGATTGAAGTTTTATCATGTCCTCTTTTTATAAAAATAAGACACCAAAGATATATAATTATGAAAAAAAAATATTATTTTCTTTAAAATTAAACTAAAGCAAAAACGTTTTTGAACTTAAAAAAGTAGAAGTGAAACAAATGCAAGCAAATCAGTTAAAAAATATTGATTAAAAAATTATTTTTCTAATACAACTCTGTAAATAACCGATGTTCGATAAACTGCATCTGTTGAACCCACTTTTGTGCACATAATTATTGAGAGCACTAAGAAATTTTACATTGTATCATTATCAGCCGTAATCTCGTACATACGCAATAAATTCAAACAATAATAAAAAAAAACTAGATAAAGACATACAAAATTCTAGTTTGAAATTAATTGGAAATCTTCTTTTAATAAAAACAAAGGCTGGTAGACACATGGCCAGCATTAAGTTTCACACATTTATTTATTAAATATTAAAATCAAACACAGGTTTTTAGAGTCTACTTAATTTCATTTTCTTATTAAAAACACATAAAAATTAAATTTGTGACAATTCTTTCGCCTCGTTACGGCATTTTCAAACTACTCACAGTAGTCAATGCCATGATAAGACGTAACTACTGTCACAAATTTTATTTCTATGTGATTTTAATATTTCATTTATGAATTAAAATGGAGTTAATTAAACACCAAATCTATAAATAAATTTCATAAATATTGGAATCAGTTTAATATATATTTTTTGTACTTTTATATTGTATTTGTCATACGAACCTAAGAGGCTTCACTTCAAGGAACACTACATCTTAACGTTTATAATAAAAAATAATAAATTATTCACATCATTAATAAATATTTATTTTGGTAAATCTTATTCTTCTTCTTCTTCTTCTTATAGGCCTTGCGGCCTGTTTTTAAAAGGGATTAGCCTCCTGCGACGTCGATTCCCAGCAATCGACCCATCTCTTTGGTGGTCTGCCCGGGAGTCGTCTACCATGGGGTTGGCCGTACAGTGCGATGTGGGGGAGTCTGGATGGTTCCATTCTCCTCACATGTGCATACCATTGTCTCCTTCGTTGCCTTCCCCACCTAACGACATCTTCGATCTCGCATATTTCCCTGATCCTGGCATTTCTGATTCTATTTCGAAGACCCTTGCCTGTTATGCTTCTAGAGTCTTATAATTTTGGTAAATACCACCATAATAAAAATTATATGTACCAAGTAAGGTCATAATAAAAAAGAATAGTTTTACCATAATGTGACTGCCAAATCATTTTATTTTAACAAAATACCCTAGTAACAACGTTGTCCCAAGCAAGATGTCTAATTACGTTTGGTGACATGCATTGATCTCCAATTGAACATATCGACAGTAAAGTCGTAGAGAGCTTTGGAAATTCGATAGTAACAGAAACAGCTGAGGGTGACTGGGCAAGGGAATAGTCTCCTACAAAATTAACCGACCAAATAAAGGAATTTACGGGTTCCTCGTTAAACGTTGCCCTTAACTTGACTCACCGGAAGGGATGCAAGCTAGCTATGCGCCGAGTGTGAAGGGTCAGCGACCATGATGCTCAGTATTAAACAAGACGATCAAAAATGCAAGGTAAGTCAGAAGAGCGCTACATATTTTCTACTTGTATGCAATACAATTAAATAAAAACTTTATAATTTTATTCAATCGAAAATATATTTAAGACGCGAGCGCCATTAAGCATATTTCAAAACTTAAATGATCACTTAAACTAGCCTATGATGGTCGTAGGCCCTAATGCACAGACCTCCATATTCTTCTTCATCTACATATGTTGAATTTGAGATAATCTAGATTTCTAAACAAGTACGTATTTGGTTACACTCAAAATGTGGCAAATAAATTAACTGGTCAAATTATAAGCTAAAATAATAAAATGAAAAGATTCTTTTCTAGCGTTTCTCAAGTATGTGATTATAAGAATTCGGACCTCACATACAAATGAAAGAGTTTCTGCTCAATAAAAAACTTATTCCATCTCATCAATAGATGTCTCTAGTGAAGTTCTAGTAATTCAAGCAACAAGTTTCAAAATTGAACCATTTAAATGAAAGTTCCAAGAATTTGAGTAGTGTGGTTGTCAATCATGGGTAGAATTCGTAAATGTTACACGTGTGTAAAGTGATCACTTAAACCAGCCTATGACGGTCGTAAGCCCTGTAAATACCTAGACTTTCATTGTCTTTTTTATCATTGTTTAGACGCTAATAATAATAAAAAATTGTAAAATTTAAAATAACAGAATCATTTTTTTAAAGTCATAAAATACAATAATATCAAAGTAAGACGGTGCCGTAGCGTAGTTATGTAGACGCTCGACTACGAAACTGGCGTCGCAGATTCGATTCCCACTAAGTGCAAAATAAATTCAAGAAATATTTATTTTCACATATATCAAAAACCCTGTAGGTTTGCGACATATTTTCACATTGACCTTATTTATCCTTACTAACCTACCTACAGACATTCCTCTAAAAGTGTGCTTTGCGGGTTATTCCTTTTAAAAAATTAAAGTTTAAAAAAAATGATAAAAATTACAAAATTGAAATTCAATTAATAAAATATTGTTAAGTATATATTTAAAATTTCACTGCCACTGTTTTATATTTCAAATAATAAATCTATAATCAAGAATATCTGGTGACTGAAGCCATGGATTATAATTGTAAAAGAGTTATATGAACAAACTTTTAATAAAAACATTTTATATTGTTTTTTTTGTATTATTAAACATCCAACGTCTCTCACTTAAACTCTTATTTTATTTAAAAAAATATATAATTACTCATAACACACATCAATCATAAATTACAGATTTTTTCATCTGTTTGTAAATCGTTAAATTTCCACGTTCTCAGCAGTTTACTATTGAAACATACTCGTATAATGCGTGTGTGCACGGAACCCTATTATAGTTTCAGCACACATTACACTTTACTTTTGGCTGCAAATTTGTGGAGTTATGTTAATATAACTAAACTGTTTCGTTGCTGATGCTGATATATGCCAATTAATTATGGCTAATATTTAAGCTCTAATATAACGCAGAGTAAAATATGCTAACTTGCAATAACGTCTCGATTACGATTCCACATGAGCTTACCTTAGGTAAATCACTTTTTCATCAAATTAAAATTGATATTTAATTACTTAAAATAAATATTACTCAGTATCCCTTTGATTTATATTATTACTCTTTGTGCGTTCATATATTCCTCGAGTACGTCGAATTCGATTTCCTATTTTTAATTTCTTTCCTATGAGTATGACATCGGTTATTCAAAAAAGAAGTATTATAAATAATATTATTTTTTGACATCTCATCAAAGATGAAGAAGAATATGGAAGTCTGGGCATTTACGGGGCTGACGACCGTCATAGGCTAGTTTAAGTGATGACTTTACACACTTGTAACATTCACCAATTCTACCCATTATTGACAACCACACTACTCAAATTCTTGGAAGTTCTATATATATGAACCAATTTAGAAACCTTGTTCTTGAATCACTAGAACTTCACTAGAGACATCTATTGGTGAGATGTAAAGAAGCTTTTTAAGAAACTCTTATTTTAGTATGTGAGTATGATACACGTGTGTAAAGTGATCACTTAAACTAGCCTACGACGGTCGTCAGCCCCGTAAATGCCCAGACTTCCATATTCTTCTTCATCTTTGATGAGATGTCAAAAAATAATGTGAAAATAACTCCTGCAATTGGAGATAATCCAGATTTTGTGAACAAGTATTTGGACACACTCAAAATGTTGCATTATAAATAATAATTTTATTTACAACATTTTGGGTGAGTCCACTTGTTCACAAATCTAGATTACCATCACTAAGGAATGATTTTTAAATTTTTTTGACATTTCGACATAGACGAGGATGAAAATGGAAGTCTGAGTATTTACAGGGCTTGTGGCCTATCACATCCTTGGTTACGTGATCATTTTACATACGTGAACATTCACCAATTCTACCCATGATCGACAACCACACTACTCAATGTTTGGAACTTCTAGATATATTGATCGAACTCGTGACCAGTTAATACATGTGACTTCACAACAGCCATCTAAGTTGGAATAGGGAAAGCTCTTATGAAGCAAAGCTCTTTTTATTTGTTAGCAAGATGGATTATATTGACATATTTGTTAAAATAACGTGCTTGAAAGTTTAAAAAATAACTCCTAAGCTGATATAAAACAAATTTCTGTACAAGTATTTGTTCACACTCAAAATTTTGTAAATCTCAGTAAACGGTTATATTCTTAATGTTTAAGTATTTTTACACTTGAATATTTGTGTTTTCTAATTAAGAGTTTTTCATATTACAAATAATGTGTGTTTTTAAACTGGAAAAAGGAAACGTAGGTTCAGTTTCATTACGTTTAATAGCACGAGCGCAAAACAGCTCACGGTGTAGCGAGTTTAATAAACCCAGTTCAGAATTGGCTTGATCACACTTGGGCAACACACACAATTATCCCAACACGGTATCACAATAATATTCAAGAAATTACACGAGACGAAGAAGGATCCCACCCGTTCGTATAATTATTTTCCTTCGAGTTAATTGGCTTCCGGATTTATGATTGCCTCCGTAAGGAGTGGAGCGAACTCATAACGGACAGAATGTAATCGAAATAAGCTCGAGCAAAGCCCTTCATTATCAAAGTACACGATATTTTATTCACTTTTACCTAAAATATAATTTATATATTAAAACAGTTTATATTTGTTAAAAAAAAAGACTTTTCAACATAGATAAATAAGAATATGAAAGTCTGGGCATTTACGGGGCATATGATACAACCGTCATAGGCTTGTTTTTACCAATTCTACCTATGATTGACAACTACACTACTCAAAAGATTGGAAATTAAACCTTTAATTTGACCAGCTAATATTCGAAAGCTCCGTAAATGTCCAGACTTCCGTATTCTTCTTCATCTATGTTGAAAAGTCAAAAAATTATGATAAAAAATATATAACTCCTAATTGGAGATAATCCAGATTTGTGAACCTGTATTTGGACACACTAAAAATGTTGTTTATATTTATTTTTAATTCCATCAGGTACTACATTTTCACCCTAAACTAACTAAGTAACTAACTAACCATTGTTTTGTTTCTCTGCAGGGGTAGTCAGAGAGAGTAGAATACCATCCCAATCTTACTTTGCAAACAATATTCACATATTTATATTCAAGCATCTCCTACATATAATATATCCCTGCCGATAATCTGATTCCTAACCTGACCACTTTCAAATATTTAAAATACTTGATCAGGTCTTCCAGAAGCAAACTTCTATTTCTAACTGCATTTGGTTTTTAAAAGGCGAATAGTATCAGAATTTATTTCATTTTAGGGACATTTTTTGCTCTTCGTCAAAATTGTAGTAAGTGGACATTTCAATTCAACGTTATCAACATTTTCCAAAGACAATACATATCTTTTGTTCGTAAATTATAAATGGAATTCTGTTTGAATTACTAAAGGTATTTTAAAGAATTTCAATATACCTGATACCTAATATGAACTCCATAGGTAAATTAAGACTGAAATATTATGCCGTAAAAGTATTCATAAATACAACATAATTAATCCGTGGTATGCAACGAGAGCAACTCGGAGCCTAACCATGGAGCTACAAATCCGAACAATTTTCTTACCTCCACAAACGGTATTTAGTATTGTACATTGTTTTAATTTAAACCGAGGGAAATTCTACACACATTTTGGTAATAATTAATCAAGCTAGCCGAATTTTCCCTTTAATAATGTTATTCTTGTGCTAAATGAACAAATTCGTATTTTGTAAGGGGTTCAATTTACCTTTAAACGTGCACGAAGAGGCATTCTAATATTAATATTTGGCAACACTGTTTACGATAACTTTGAATACCCTTCATTAAATACATTGAGCTAAATAATGAATTCTGTCATCCAATAACTGTAAATACACGTTTAACCCGTTCTTACCCATCATTTTATTAATTCTTCTAGGAAAATAATACGTCTAATTTTTATTTAGAGATATTAAATAATGATACTGAAAGTTTTATATCTTACATCCATGTAATATTAGCTCAGACGTAATATTCTGACCTTTCTTCCTGTTTGAACTCTAATTGTGAACATGAATATTTTAATTGAAATATAAAAAATAAAGCGCTCTCATCAACATGTGAAAAAATAAACATACGTTAATAAACTCAAAATCGGTCTTACAAAATTGTTTTTATTTTATATTTAAATCATTACGTTATTCCACAAAGTTCATGCCAAATCATTAATTGAATATAACGTGATTCATGTTAAAAATTTAAACGATTATTTAAACGTTAAAAATTGTAAATGTTAATCCATATCATACTTATTTGATCTAAATTTTGAAAAAAAATACAAAATTAAGAATTAAAAACACAAAATGAGATAAAAATTGTATTGTATTGTTACAAAAAACAAATACCTCTCTGATTTTCCTTTAAATGATTCAATACATAAATTAGTTGCATATTTATAAATCTCCAGGCATCTCATATATTTACAAAAAATGATCGAATAAAGATTTAAGATACGTTTAATATTATAAAAATGTTAACTCAGTTTTCAAATGAATGATTTGAAACGTTTTTGACATTTTTATACAATGTATCTATTTTTATCAATTTTATTTTGGCATCTCATCTTTCGATATGAGTGGATAGAAAAAAAAATACAATGCGCGTGTATTATTCCCACAGATGAATACGATTTTTCGCTTAGTGCTTACAAATATTTTTTTATAAATATTTCAGTTTTAAATATTTTTTGTCCGCCTCCGTAGTGTAATGGTCAGCATGCTCGGCTACCATTCAAGAGGTCCCGGATTCGATTCCCAGGGGAGGGTCAAATAAAAAAAAGTGATTTTTTCACTCTAATATTTATTCAATATTACCCTGGACTGGTACCTGAATCGGAGGGCTGATCACCTTTGCTTCATGTGTGAACGATCAAAATAACACTGCATTTTTATCATGCAGTGCCCTATGTACCATTGGGGTGCGGATAATAGTTGAAATAAAATTTCTAAATTGAAAAAATTAATATCAAAGAAAATAAATGAACGGTTGGGTCTCAAAAGGATAAATTGTAAAAATTCTCACCAGGTTGATAATATTATAAAACAAACAATAATAAAACCGAGCCTGATTTCTTGAAAGTATGCCACAGATTCTAGATTCTGTGCTTTGAGCCGTCCGACTAATTTCGTTATACAAACAGGAGATCCCGAAGTAGAATCATCTCTAGCAGTTGACTCGGAAGATTTTGTTTACTAAGGGAGGAGGAACAACAATTGAAAGATGACGCCTCGGGCCAAAATTACCCCGTTCCACCCTTACCGTGGGGTGCTTTTCTTTGCTATTTTCTCTCTAGCAACATCGGAATTTAATCCCATTAAAAATATTCTCGCCAATGTGCTACTTTGGAAATTTCGTTACCTTAAATTGCATATTTTAAATAGCTTTCAAAATAATGATAAACTTGCAAAATTTGTATCACCCTTTTTTCTTCCTATTACCCAATTATATCGTTAACATCCTATGGGGATTTTATGTAATGATATTATAAACCAAGAAATCTGTCAAAGGATTGAGAATTCATATCGAAATGAAATTTTTAAAACAGTTTATTGAATACTATTTCGAGAATTTTCAAATTAATGATTGAGATATTTTGCTATCTCAATCATTAATTTGATTTATAAAATGGAAAATCACAAAATTGGTGCTTCAAATATAAATTATATAAAAATATGACATTTGTTTGTGGCACGTCTCACTCAATTTTAAGTGCTTTGTCAAAAAAAAACTCATGTGTTTTAAGTATAAAGAATGGAATTCGAAGAAGGATGAAAACAGAAAACAGATATCCGAAACGAATATGCAGAGAACAGAAAAGATTAATAATTACTTGTCCATATATATCAGTGGATCCAAACAAAGCAAGTGGATATCAGTATTTGTTCAGGTAAAAGTGATCACAAGATGCGAATTGAGAACATAGGGCTGCGCAGGTACTCGTCCCGTTCCCAAACCATGAGACTGATATTAAACCCGGCTTACTTTCCCCAGGCAATGTTTGATTTTGTTTTCTTGACGATAATAAGGGTAACTCGTTTCATTTAAATTTAATTACTAATGTTGCTTGCCTTATGCGTGTATCAAGTTAGTGCGTAAGAATTTTGAAGGATTTTATTCTTAAAGTTATTTTATTATTACCTGGAATTAAGATCTTTTAAGATATTAATTCCAGGTGAAAAAAAAACAAATATTTTAAGTCTTCTAAAATAAAATAACTTCCTTAACACCAAGCAATTTCTGCGCAGGGGTAAGCAAAGAAAATAGAACACCACGCCAATCTGTCATTGCAAACGATCCCATCTCTTCTGCATTTATGCATCTTCTTATATGCACTCGCCGATTATTCCGACTCCTGACTAAGTAGCTCAAAGATTTTTTAATACATTAATGTTCATTTAAACCATAAACATAATACATTTACAACATTTTGAGTGTGTCCAAATACTTGTTCACAAATCTAGATTTTCTCCAATTAGGAGTATTTTTTTTCATTATTTTTGACATCTCAACATGGATGAAGAAGAATATAGAAGTCTAGGCATTTACAGAGCGTACGACCGTCAAAACCTGGTTCAAATTATCACTTTCCAAACGTATAACATTCTGCTTAAATCACTTAAACCAGTCTATGACGATCGTAATCCCTGTACATGCCCAGACCTTAATATTCTTTATCTATGTTGAGATGTCCAAAATAATGTGAAAAATAACTCCTCATTGGAGATAATCCATATTTGTAAACATGTATTTGGACACACTCGAAATGTTGTAAAAAATGTATTTATTAAAATACTTTAAAATCTCAATTACACGAGTATGCTTAAATTATAAAATACTTACAGTCTCCTTATCATTGATCTTTCATTTTGTGTAACACCACTTTAAAAACACATAGTGAACGATGAATGATAAGGAGAGTATTATATTACCGTACCACAAAGTTAACAATGCTTTTTAAATGTAAAATATTATATTTAAAATACTCTTTATCTCGTTTCTTTTGTATAGTATGTAGTGAAAAGTGGTGTTATAATATACAATAATGCAGGGCGCTGTAGCTGCATGCAAGTTGTATCAGCATGAAATACTGTTATCTGACATGTTATAATACCCCCTAACATAACACGGAGGAGAGACATACACTAGTTTCAGTAGAAACAGAACTTAGCGCAAGAATATTACTTTTGTATTATACGAGAAATAAACGCCCAACTCCGGCAGTACTTATTACGTTCTTTCACATTACTTACACGACTCTGTTTAGCATACATATGTAGCATTCTATTGTGCTTATTATATTTCAGATTAAAGGTTACACTCCGAACAGCGGCACAGCGAACGGCGGACGCTTCTTAAAAATAAACTGATTTATTTATTACTAACTGTAAAAAATACGTAATGAGCAATATTAATAATTGAGTGCATTACTATAACACTAAACAGATGACTCTGCCATTGCAATAAAAACTGTTTTTTTAAATAACACGTTGTTTACCTGTTACGGGTAAAAAAACATTAGTTACAGGTACATAAATATACGCACGTACAAGGCTTGGCTCTAAAATACCAACATTAAACATTATACACATGGTTCTTTTTATTTTCAAAACATATCCATATGATTTCGTTTAAAATTAATTATACAACATCTGATAATTTTTACGTTTATATATTTTGAAAAAAAAGTACATTTGAAGATAAACGTGTTAAATCATATTTTTTTAACATTAATTCGTACCCATTGGTGCATAAAAAACCTGCAACATATATTAAATGTTATCTAAATCATTAAATACATGAAGGGAAGGTGATTTGTCGTGAGTTTCAGGTATGCAATGTTAAATTGGTCGTTAATATAATACATGAAAGAAAATATGATCAGTCTTACGCTATATATAATAAGTCTTGGCTAATATTGAGTATATAATAGAGTGAATAATCACATTATTTATTATGATCCCCGTGTCAAATTAATCCTGAACGACCTCAAATCAAATCGACCTCCCGAACGGTAGCAAAACGCTTTGACCACTACACTACGGAAACGGTAGTTGTTCGCATTCAATACGCTGTATTTGTATTCAGTAAATATGTGAATTTACCTCGAATATTGCGTGAAATCGATCTAAGGAAACATCAAACAAATTATTAGCAGTATTTTATAATATGGATTTTGTCAATTTTGAATGCTTGCCCAATATATGAATGAATGCCCAAAAAAACTTGATCGAGCATGTGATTATCTGCATGTGAAATCTAGTATTGTATTTAACGATGAAGAAATATGTTCGTTAAAAGATATTGCTTTTTAGCTATTAGCCCGCCAATGTTCATATATTCGTCACAAGATGTTTGATATTGAAATAATTATAACAATATGAAAAACATGCCGGTCATATACTGCATTTCTGTCTCGTTTGTACATTTTTTTGACATCTCAATATAGATGAAGAAGAATATGGAAGTCTGGGCATTTACAGGGCTCTTTCTTGTTCTATTTTATTTCTCTTGGTTTTTCTACTTCTCTAAATTATGTTGAATCGTAAAAATGTAAAATTACTCCTTATCAGAAAAACCCTGATTCATGAAAAAGTATTAGCAACATTTTGAGTGTGTCCAAATACTTGTTCACAAAATCTGGATTATCTCCAATTACAGGAGTTATTTTCATATTATTTTTTGACATCTCATCAAAGATGAAGAAGAATATAACTCCTGTAATTGGAGATAATCCAGATTTTGTGAACAAGTATTTGGACACACTCAAAATGTTGTATATAAATTATCTGGTCAAATTATAAGCTTAATAATAAAAATGAAAATGGTATTTTCTAGCGTTTCTCATGTGTGTGATTATAATCCAGGATTCGGATCTCACATACTAATATAAGAGTTTCTGCTTAATAAAAAGCTTCTTTACATCTCACCAATGGATGTCTCTAGTGAAGTTCTAGTGATTCATGAACAAGGTTTCTAAATTGGTTCATATATATAGAACTTCCAAGAATTTGAGTAGTGTGGTTGTCAATAATGGGTAGAATTGGTGAATGTTACACTGTGTAAAGTGATCACTTAAACCAGCCTATGACGGTCGTAAGCCCCGTAAATGCCCAGACTTCCATATTCTTCTTCATCTTTGATGAGATGTCAAAAAATAATATGAAAAAGTATTAGGACAAACTCAAAATGTTGTAATATGTATTCGTCTAGAAAAAAGAATTTGAGTGGTGTTGTGTTTTGTAAGCTTTTTCGGTATAAGTTTTTTGTTAAAGGAAAAACATAGTTGAAAGAAATCAGAAAGAGGAAGTGTTTTCTTTATTAACTTGAAAAGGTACAACATTTTTTTCCATAATACTAGTATTATTTTCGACACGAATCAAAAAACCTTTTATGTCACACTTCTGTTTATAAAATATAAAACCAAAACACGTGGCTTAAATTCAACCCCTATTTACAAACACAAATTAAAGCGAATACGAAGAAAGCTCTCTGAATATTGTTCTGTATAAACAGGCCTTAGATTTTCTTGTATGTTTTAGACGAAATGTTTTCATAAATAAGTGGAATTGGGCAGGCATTTGCAAGGAATGTCGTCCCCTTACTTATGTACGTGTTATTAACCTTTGGTACAGCTCAATGTTTCGTATTTCTACTAATTTCGTTTCCCGCAGCGCTGAGCAAAATACCCACCCCCATTTACGAATTCCTCCCCTGATACCCAGACATTTTCAGTCTGTTTTTTACCCTTAACTTTGGTGGTCTTTTAATCACGTGTATGATATTTGGGACCAATTACACAACGAACATTTTAAGAAAAAAAAAATTTTTACTTCTCAATGCTTTCTTTCAATTTTCATTTTTACATATAGTTTACAAAACAAAACTCTCACGATATTTTAAAATTTCTACCTTCAACTTACAACGCCTCTTTCGGAGGTCCCAGGTTCAGTTTCCAAAATTAATGTCATAATATTGTATTTAAGTTGATTTTAATTGTTAAACTTAAGTATTAATATTCTGTACTCAGTCACACTTTTCTGTGACCTAGTTTGGTTATATGAAGAAAAAAAAGTTTTTCACATATTTTGTATATTTTTTTTTAGTGGATGTCAAGAAGCACGCTACCCACCGTAAACGATGTTTAGTTTTGTGTGTCTAGCTGTTTTTTCAACAGATGGTGCTGCAATTGCGGTAAAAAAATCTGCTTTTTAAATAAAAACATTTTAACCCATCAGTGGTGTATTTGAATTCAAAGTAACGACTGAATAATTTTATTAGATTCAAGATTTTGAACAAACGAAAATTTATATTTTTAATTTTTTGTATGTTGTATTTTGTATATTGTTAACTTTGTGGTATGGTAATAAAACACTCTCTTTATCATTCATCGATCACTTTTAAAGTGGTATTACACAAAGCGATCGATGAATGATAATGAGAGTGTTATTTATATTTTTATTTACATAAATTATTTTGGACTTTTACAAGTAAAAATATTTTTTAAATTCAAATTGAAATTTTTAAAAATGGATGAATATTATTACAAAATGAGTGCCGAATAAATTATTGACAGTATTTATTTTACCTAACTCAATTAACCCGTTGTTTCGCTTTAATACCCCTTGGTGTATTATTATTTAGTATTTATCAAAAGTGAAGTCTCCCGCAGATATTCCAATATCGGCTTTGATGTGCCTATTCAATTAATATTTGGTGTAACGTAAAGGGAACACGTCAGATCAGCTTCCGTCCTGCGTGATATACTGCCTGCGAAGGGTATCCGCCACGCCGCACTTAAATTCAAGTACGGCATGCAGAGTAATCACCTATGCATAGGTTATTAGAACATTACCTATGCAGACCTAGACCTATAATCAGTACGGTATTGCCAATATTGGCATGTGTGAAGGCTTACCCATAATTTACAGTGCAGACTTATAAGTTAATTACCCTTACTAAAATCATTTATTTTATTGTCATTTAAAACATTGGATAGTCTAACAACAATAATAAATTTATCACAAATATTTGACCTACCTTTGCAGATCAATAATCAGTACGGTATTGCTAATATTGGCATGTGTGAAGGCTTACCCATAATTTACAGTGTAGACTTACTCGTTAATTACCCTTACTAAAATCATTTGTTTTACTTTCATGTAAAAGATAGGATGGTCTATCAATAGTTTCACATAAAAACCTACCTTTGTATACCTATATTTATATAAATTTAAAGTAAAAAGTTAATAATTTATGTAAATTTTGTAATAAATACCTAAACCCATGTGTTTTTCTTAATAAATACTTAAATCCATGTGGTTTATTTATCTGCTAATAGTATTGGTTAAAAAATGAATTTCACACAAGTTGAATATAAAACTTGTTAACTGTAGCGAATCTAAAAAAAATGGATGTGAAAGAATATTATTTATTGATTCGGCATTAACTTTGTGGAATGACACGATTATTTTATTAAAATTAAACACTTGAATAAACCACTTTATCGAGTTTTATTTTTATTTACAAAAATGAAATAAAAAAGAAAATAAAACTCGATAAAGTGGTTTATACAAGTGTTTACTTTTAATAGTATAATTATGATGTGAAAGAAAATTCTAAGGGGTTTTTCGGATTTTGAACCCAATAATTAACCAGGAACAGTATGTTGGCCTGTGTGATTAGTAAAGTATTGGCAATATTGGCATGTGTGAAGGCTTACCCATAGTTTACAGTGTAGACTCATTTGAAAAATGTTTTATAATTTTTACATATGCTCACATACACACCTTTACATAACTCTTTCCTTTTCAAAACCATGTATTCATTTAAATAAAAACTTATTTTTTAATACAAAAACAGTGCTTTAAAAACAAAAATCAATTACGTAAAATGTTACGTGGGTTTAAAGAAAATTAAGTTGCGATTTATCTTAAGTTGAGCCTTGATACCTTAGAACCATAACACGTTCCTTTTCAATCTTTTTTATGCCAGAAAAGATGATAAAACGATCATAAGTCGTAGCGCTATTGTTAATTATTTATTATGCAAACCTCATTTCACCCTTGTTTGTATAAAGAAAATAATATTTAAGGGTTTATTAATTTGTACTTCCGTGTTGAGGAATAAACAGCCCTTTGTTTTGGGGTTAGTCTACCTATAACTGAGAACAATTAATTTTATTATTCGCCATAAAATATTAATGATGATATTATGCACGTTGCTTCGGTTGAATTGATGAGGTCGGAGAAGGAAATAAAATGTAAATATTTACTTTTACCCAGCTATTTAAAATGAATATTAAGTAAAAATGATAACTGTCGATTAATAATACCCTTAAGACCATTTTCGAAAAATAACTATTTACTTTATTTAAAACATCTAGAAAAAACACCAAGAATTACGAATATTTGGGTATGTTTTGTATTATTTCAAATATATTGAAAGTATCATAACAGAGATAAAGTATCATTTAATTGTTAAAATAAAACACTTTTATGAGACCAATTTTGAGTTTATTAATGTAAACATAACTATTTTAGAGAACTACAGATATTCTCATCAACAGAAAAAATACAAACTCGAAACTAGTCGGGTTTTTAAAACTCAATTGTGGTCATTCTTATTTTTGATTTTTTTTTTTACAAAATACATATTTAAATAATACAAAATAGTTGGTAAATATAATAGACATTTCAAATATAACGTTTCTACCTCTCTAATAAAGTAGATACTTGTGTTTAGAGAGGGAGTTCATTTTACTTTTTTTTATAAACAATGTAAATAAAAACAAAATTAATTAAAAAAAATAATATTCCTTGGTATGGAGTTATACGAGTGTTTTAATTTTCATATTTTAATCATCACGTTATTCCACACGGAAAATGATAAATAAATATTTCAAATTATCTTTTTATGCTAGGGAAATATGGTTGTTATAACCTGTAATATGCAATACATCATTTTGTCTGGATGTTTAAAAATTGTGAACATTGCACAAGTGTATAAAAAGATCTAAGCCAGCCCATGACAGGTCATAAACCTTGTGAATGCAGAGACTTCAAGATTCATTAAAAGATACTTCATCTCTGGTAGTACATCCTTCAAAGCGAGTTAATACATATAAATTAGTTTATGTTGTAGGTGTCTCAATATAATAAGAAGCATTTATCGTTTTATCTGGCTTATGTAATCACCTTATAGATTTTATTATAGGCCCATTATAAAATATCCAATTTACATTAATTTTTGAAAGATGTATGCTCTCACTGTTGAGTTCCCTTCGTGTGTTAGTTGTCATTTTGATAGATTTGGAATTTCCCCTAACGTGGCTCCCTCAGAATTTTTGAGAATTGAGAATTTTTGAAGCCTTTCTATTGAAAACGATAGATGCTTCGTCTTAAGTTGAGTCACCTAATATATATTTATTGATTTATCGTCCGAAGAGTGAAGAATCTGGTACCTGATTAAATAAATAATGAACAACTAGGTGTAGATTGAATTAATTATTTGACTTTAAAATAATTCAAGGCATTTTAGAACACAGCCAATGATTTTGAAATAAAAGCGAAAAAAACAATATATTTATTTCTTCAATATAAGAAGGTGTATACAAGTGCAATTACGATTGCAATTAAGGGTTGTGGTCCCGTGGTTAGTCACGCGGACTCTTGAGGCAGAGTTTCTGGGTTCAAACCCATAATACCACAATTAAAGTATGTTAAACCTATTTCTAAAAATTAACTTCTTGGAAATAGGTATAGAATTGTGGTATTATGGGCTAACAGAAATAGTATGAAATTTATGTATTTTTTTAAACAATAAAAACTCAGATATTACTCTTTTTAATTAAATTCACCCGAGTAAATAGCTTAATTTTGCAAATTGTCTTATATTATATAAAAATTACTTCCTCAGCGGTTGTACGATAAACGAAAATATGATTAACAAATTTAGCGCTTATGTAGATATATAAGTGAATATTTCAGGAAATCGCACACCACTTGTAAATCTTTTTGCATCTTAGAATTAAAGTCTAAAGCCTGAAATTGTATACCTTTGTAACACGTAAAGAGGGAACAGCCAGGTGGATAGGAATTTGAGAAGCTTAACTTGAGAAATACCATTCTTCATCCCTTAAGCGGAGTCAATAGACTTTGTTTAATTAATAATCCAAAAGCTATCCGATACCCCGCTCCATCAAGTTTAATAAAAGTGAGTAAGTGAGTATTGCTAGGCAAATAAAACTTTTGAAATTAAATTTCACATTTTTTTTCAAGGATAATGTTATTTTTAAAACATAAAAATTTTAAGAAAAATTTTGCGTAAAAATCTTTATCCATCGATGTGTGGATGCGATTATGTGTGGAATTTGACCAATGTTAATATGTTTATTTATTTATACGGTATAAATACAAATTTATACATTTATTTTAAATATGAAGAAAAAAATAAATTTAACAATTGTTTAAGTTTCCGTAGAATAATAAAATAAAATTTATTTTTCTACTGAATCTAAAATAAATAAAAAAATACGTATGTATGTTAAAACTACAGTTGATGTACCTTGTTTGGAAGCACGTCTTTAAAGATATTCCAGTACGTTTATATTCAGAAATTAACAAGAATTTTAATTAAAGCCAATATCATATTTATTATTCTACTGCATCTAAAAAAACGTATGTTTAAACAATTGTTTCTGTGCCTTATTTTTAAACACATGTCTTTATAGATATTCCAATACGTTCATATTCAGACATTTACAAAAATAATAGTAATACCCAATATCATTTTTTTTATTTTTATTCATTTAATATATTTACATTTTTATTTATAACATAATAACATTTGAATCATTTATACATATGTAGAACTTTTATATTTCGATTCGCTGTGCCTCTCCATTTATTATATTACAGAATAATAATATTTATTATATTACAGAATACTAATAAAAAACGTATGTTAGAATTACAGTTTCTGTGGACTGTTCAGGAACACGTGTCTTCAAAGATATTCCAACACGTTCATATTTAGAAATTTATCGGAAATTTAGCAGTAGCCAATATAATATTCATTATTCCTCTAAATCTAAAAAAAACAAAACACCTATGCTACAACTACAGTTTCTGTTCCTAGTTCGTAAGCACATATCATTATACATAGATTTTCAAATACATTATATTCAGTAATTCACAAAAGTTTTAAAAGTTTTAAAATCAGTATTAAAAACGAAAATACTGATTTTAAAGCAGTTACTGTGCCTTGTTTGCAAGCACATGTCTTTATAGGTATTCCAAAACGTTCATATTTCAAAAGTTTAGTAGTAGCCAATATCGCTTTCACCAATTTACCTATTGAACTATTCTGAATCTCTGGAAACTTACTGTCTATTGCACTCAATGCTCTTCAATTATGCATCAAATCATAACGAGCTTAGTGGTGAAGTGAATACAAAATAACTCAACTGAATGGGTGTGTATCATGTCTCCAATAATATCAACTCATCAAGAATATTCTATTGCCAGCGCTTAATGACGAACACTCACTATTTCATGTTACGAAACATTATGGAAATGAAATAATAACAGGCTTAGATTCACTACTTACTGAACTGAACGACATCAATTGAGTAGTTGAATATCGAAGCGTGTCCGAACACAGTTTTCATATATTTGTGCATTTTAAATCGGCGAGGTAGTTGAATATTTAAAAATAAATACTAAGCTAGCTATACATAGTTGTGAAATTGATCACTTAAAAAAACATTATACTAAATAAAAATATAATATTAAGATATGTTTTGATTTGCAATTAATGAGTAAGTGAGATAATTCAACATTCAAGTATTGACTTAGTAAGATTTTTGATAATCCCTTATTTAGTTAGTAAGGTAGTCTGTTTTATAGGTTTATTAAATAAATGTTCCATAAATAGATCATTCACGTAGAAATAAAATATGATGCATTTTTTTTTATATTTATAATTATTACTTACAGTCAAGGATATCGATTGAAATAAATAAATTGCCTATTTTGAACAAGTTGAAGACAAGATAGGACCAATATAACATATACACAGGTACTACAAGTAAATGTGAATCGTAACCAAAATCGTAAAATGAGTAAAATAAATCGTAAAAAGTTAAAATAGTAACAAAAATCGTAAAGTGAGTAATTCATATATTAATTGTTGAAATTAAACACTGATTTTTGGAGTCTAAAAAATTTGTATCATTTATTTATGTGATTATTCGGAGAAAATATTCAAAATATATATTTTATTGTTAAAAAACACATGAAAAATAAATTTAGTGACAACTGTTACACCTTGTTATGGCATTTTCAAACGAATGTCTTTCTGAAAAAACGTTTTTTATGTGTTTTTTAACAATAAAATACAGTTTAGTAGACACAAAAAATCAGTTATGATTTTAACATTTAACATATAAATTAAAATGGAGTTCTACTAATAAACGCCAAATCTTTAAATAAATGAGAAATTTATGAAAAAGAGTTAGTTACAGTTCTAAAAATCATTTTTAGCACTAAAAAATAAAGTATTTTCAAAATTCTTATGGATTTCAATATCGCAGAAAATAAGGAAGAACCAAATCTCTTATTGGAATATTAAATATGTTAAAATAAATCGTTTAAAAAAAAACGAATTTTCCCAATAAAAAATAATGTTATCACAAATTCGATAACATTTTTTTATGAATAGCTCGTGTAATGGAAAAAATCATATTTTTTGTGTAACAAATTGTATTAAATAAGAAGATAATAGGCAGAAATATGCTTATGTCATAATGAAGCGATAATGTGGTGTTCAAGGGAAGTGTCTGGAAAGGATTCGACGTGGTGTGAAAGGGAAGCGGTGTTGACGTAAAGTCGTAGTAAAATAGCATGGTGGTAGTATAAAGGGGGCATCTTAATCGGAATTCGAGTCGCATTCTGAAACTTATTGCACAATTCTGGTAATCCCTTAATCCCTACCCCGCCATGTCAGAGTCGGCTTGGGAATACCCTCTCGCCAGAGCACTGGATATTTTTTTTATATCTATAATACTAAGAGACAAAAATATAAGAGACTTCTTCTATATCCTTCGCAGAAATTTAAAATACATTTACCCACAAAAGCCTCAGAGAAAACATAATCTATCTAGAAAAGAAAAATTTCTATGAGGTTTCCTTTTGCTACAGGTAAAATACGCTTCTTATCTTTTCAATATTTTATTTATTTTATTCAGTAAAGCCTCAAACAATTGAAGTTGCTATTCTTTAAAAATAAATATAGAGCTTTTACAAAGGTTCGAGTAAGGTCATAAGAAGGCTTACGCAAATTCCATAAAAAAATATCGCGTTAATGTATTGATGGGATGAAATTTTATATCTTTTTTTTAGTAATGGTTTCGAAGAAAGCACGATCAAATCGTAACTTGTAGATTTTATCATATTTATCGGCTATATTCACGTATTATGGCACATATAACAGTGCTGTTAATTTTGACAGTATTTATATAGGTCGAATATAATATAAACGGCAAAAAATCTGCGTTTTTAACACGTTGTTGAGTAAAGTGTTTTCAGTAATTAATTAAAATAATCAATGTTTTTTTTGAGAAAAAGAGAAATGTTTGTTACTTTATTATTTAAACAAATATTACAATTGCAAACTGTTTCTGTGAGCCTAAGCGGCTCATTATAAGAAATAGGTACCTAGCACAATTTTATAAAAAAATTACTTTGTGAATACCATTATTTATTCAAATCTATTGTGACACGTGTTTCAATACATTTTGCATCATTTTCACATACCGTACGATGATTGAAAATGTGCACCGAAATACCAGTTACAATAAATTTTAGAAAAAGTTAAATTTTCCAAATTAAATTGAAATTAAAATGAAATTCAAACAAATGATATTACTACAATATGAAAAATAATTCGAAGCGTCAGGTGTAACTAAACTTAGTTGGTTTATGTATTTGTGATGCCAGATGTGACAATAGAAGTCAGGTGGTTTATATGCATATAAATTAATACCCTCTCGTAATAAATCTACACATGATTTATATGATTAGGTCACCCTCCTGAACTCACTACCAACATATTGAATCGTATTTTCGGATCAATACAGGGTTTCGAAATACGGCCATATAACTGATATTGTTTACAATCTACATAATTGTATGATCAAGAATTTATCATACAGCAATCTCTACCCACCAAACAAAATAAACAACAAAAATGCTTACATTATAGAAAAAATACTTTACATATTTCTATATTATTTTGACCAATCATCAATTTCATCCGTTCCTTGTATATCATCTTCGTATTTTCTTAAATGTTCAATTTCACTTGGTGTATACTACTATTTATTGAATCTTTTGTGACAAGCACCTCGATGTATTAAGCACCGTTTGACAAAAAAACATTTGAAAAAGTGGTATTTACCAAGTGATAATATAAAAATATAATATAATATAAAAAGGTGCCTGATGAATGACTGCTAAAACAATTAATAAAATTATTTTTGAACATTGAAAAAAGAGCTAATACAGGCATGATAAGTAAAAGTGAGATTCAAATAAAGGTAAGCATATAAAGCATTGTCTTTCCTTGCTATATACAGTAGACAGGTGCCATGATAAAGTTGGGCAGACAATCGACTGCGAAACTGATGCCGTGGGTTCGATTCCCGCCGATTTCAAAATACCAATAAGTGTACCAATAAGTTAAAATACCAAAAAATGTACCAATAAGAAGTGATTAAAACAAAGTTGTTATGGGTATTTTATAAAGTTTTAAATAATTGTGTAAATAATTCAAACAAAAAATCTCTTTTTTTTTAATATCCACACAATATCACAATTAATCATCCATCGCCAGAAAAACACACTCATTTCAACTCTTTTACATCCACACTCATCCTGTAATCAGACTTATCAGACCGTTTAATAGAACGCACAAGTGTAACCGAAGCAAATTGTTTGCTTCGCAAGAAGTCGCGGTCAGACACACAGTTAGGACATATGGATTCTCGGGTCTGTCCCCATGACGAGCAAATCTCTTCGAACCAATCTTCTGTACATTATTATGTGATGCAGATGCAAATAATACAATGCAATTATGAATTCTAAACGATATAAAGTCTTGCAGAAACGATAAGGCGTTTTTGCTCTGTTATTAGTCAGCATAATTTCATTTATGATTTTTTAATAGATATAACAGTTCTTAATTGGGGTAAGATATGGGAATTTTATTAAAAAAAACTTTTGAAGTTTTCAGAAACATCAAAAAAATTATTTTTTTAATAAAATGTTAGTATATCACCACTAACCGTTATGTATCTACTTTTGTAAAAAAAAATGTAAAATTAATTAACCACAAATACAACGCTTTAAATATCAAATATATTAATTGCTCTGAAATCTATAACTGTCTCAATGTATATGAAGATAAATATAATAGTCTGGTCATTTACAGGGCTTACGACCTGCTATAGAATAACGTCTATCAACCAATTTCAGACTAATCGTTTGATAGACGTCTCACGCTTCGATCGGCTACAACTACTATGGGTAAAGCGATCTTACCACTTTATTCTGACAGCGTGACTTTGCTGTTGCGGTCCAATGGCGTTGAATGCTCTTCCGCAAGTAGTTAGAAATAGTAAGAGTAAGACGATTTAAACGAAAAAAACTAAAAAGGCATTTGTTTGCTGAATCTTTTGCACTATCTCCTCTTCCTTAATTCGATCACAGTGAAGCGCCCTTGAGGTAGTATTTTATGAAAATGGCGCTATATAAATAAGCCTAAATTATTTTTATCATAAGTTCTTTTTTTTAAATAAAACTTTTATAAGATAAGAGATAACTTTATTCACGTGTAACATTTACTATTGTATCCATGATTGACAATCGCACTTTTCATTTATTGGAATTTTATTTATATATTTCGTATGCTACAAGATTTCTGCTAATAAAAAAATCTTATTTGAAGTATAAATGTCACCGAAAAAGTAGCATATTTGTATATATATCAGCTGATCGCCTGTCAATAGCAGTCATTGAAGTGAATAGTCGATCAGCACATTGCTTTTTATAGTGGAAGATATTGGATAGGGTATACTTATATAATATATTGTTAGTGAACGAAGTTGGGGTGAATAATATTATTGCTGTGTAGAAAATTGAACGAGAAGAAAAGGCAGATACTTTTAATTAAGAAAAAAATAGGAAAAAATTAATAATATCTAGTGCTCCCCGGATTACATACCCGTACTCATACACACTTCGCTCACTCCTTTCAAGAACGTCATAAATCAAAAATCGTCAATTTTTAGATGTGCATGATTTCGGAATGCCCAGTAAATATACTATACTATATTATATGCTATACTATATGCCCTATACTATATACTATATTATATGCTATACTACATATATACTATACTATACTATACTATACTATACTATATGCCCAGTAAATAAAATATACTATATCCCAGCAAAAGAGGCATATTTTCAACTTAATATTTACCCGCTACAGGGCAGAAAGTGTTGTTTTTGTATTTTGAAGAAAAGGTATTGTTTAATTATTTTTTTAAATAAACTAAATATTTTTCAAATAGAGAAAAAAACTTCAGGTTTTACCTAAAAAGATCTGTTTCAAAGTTAAAAGTTCAGTAAGTGGCTTGATATTTATTTTTAATACATTGTATTATATTTTTAAACTTTAAAATTGTTCTACTGAAAAATCAATTTTTTTTTATTTATGACGTTCTTGAAAGGAGTGAGCGACTTGTGTTACGAGTGAGACAAACTACCGCTAGTATGATACGAGTCTCTTGAGGTAGAAAAATCAATCGAGAATTTTTTTCCCTGTCTACTTTTTATATTCGTCAGATATGAATTCGATATATCTTACTCGATAGATAGCTCGAGATATAATTTAATATATTCTTTTTTTTATTTGTTAAAATTTAATTTTTGATTCGGCAGTCACTTTATGGTACGAGTAATATCTATCTATTTTTAAGTTACGGTTTTTGATAATAATGCTAAATGCATCGAAATTCATGTCATAATATCAACCATCACGCCCCTTTCCCGCAGAGTGAAACATAAAGAATACAACCCCACACCAATCTGTCTTTGCAAACAATCTTCGCCTTATCCACATTCATACATCTTCTCATACATACCCGCTGATCATTCCGACTCCTAACCTGACTACTTTCAACTATTTTCTGTTATGAATGTATTTATTTTTATTTCCTATAAATTACATTGATATTTCAATAAATGTGAAGAAGAATATGGATGTCTGGGTATTTATAGGGATCACTACAATATAGCTTCAAAATGTTCTAAGCGCGTTATTTTGATAAATGATTTAAACCATACTTAAATGATTATTTTAATTAACAATATTATTTTTTCCCAGGTGTATAATGTTTCTCGTTTAAAAAAAGCCACATTTAATCCAAACTTTTTCTGAAATATTCCTTTTTGTTAAAGTCGAAAGTTTTTTTAAACAATATTGAAGCCAATATACAGTAATAATCCGTTCCGTTGATAAGCCGAGCCAAACTTGCTAAATATGTATTATGATAAACCATAAAAAGTTATAACACGAACATGATGTTCGGGGATTGGAAGGAAGGATCTAGATCAACAATAAGAAAGTTCTGTAATCTCTTAAGAAGTCCACGGAACATTTTGTATCCGACATATCATTTTCCCTATTGCTGGGGTAAACTCGGATTCATTCCCTCCGCACAAAAGGGCCTAATCCTGACCCGAACTCTCATTGAGAGGGTCTGTTTCTTTGCCCTTCTTCAATGTTTACGAGATCGTAAATCTCTAGATTTATTTGAAAAGAAACGCGGGAGTTGAAGAGAACATATTCAAAGCTTCTTTGCGCTTGTAAATCTCCCGCGAAATTGAGGCTTTAAAGAGGTGTGTTCGTAATATGTGTTCAAAGCGCACGAGAACAATATATAGGAGAATTAATTCGACTCTCATACAACACGAGCTACTTAATGCTGAATCTAATTTCATGTTCTTCGGATAAACGTACTAACATTTTGTGTATACCATACAAAAACCAAAAAATAAAATGAAATTGAGGCTTTAAAAAGGTGTGTTCAAAGCGAACGAGGACAATACATAGGAGAATTAATTCGACTCTCATAGAACTAATTTCATGTTCTCCAAATAAACTTGCTTTTCTTTTTGTTATGCCAAATACAATTAATAAACCTGAAAACATAAATGAAGTTCATGCTTTAAAAATGTGTGTTCAAAGTGAACGAGAACAATATATAGGAGAATTAATTCGACCCTCATATAACACGAGCTACTTAATGCTGAATCTAATTTCATGTTCTCCGGATAAACGTGCCTATTTTTTTTACCATGCCAAATAAAAATCTAAAATTTCATTAATTGATTCGGCAGTCACTTTGTGGTAAAATCTATCTATTTTGAATTAATGTTTTACTTGGTAAATACCACTATTTATGAAATAGTGGTATTTACTAAGTAAAACATTAATTTAAAAAATCTAAAACACAAAATGAAATTTAGGTTTTAAAGTAGTGTATTCAAAGCGAACGAGAAAAATAAGTATATAATGCGACAAACATCACGAACTACTTAATGCTGAATCTTATTTAATTTTCTCCGGATTAACGTGCTTGATTTTTTATGAAGTATTATTTGCACCATTTAATGCGTTGTAAAAAATTTAAGCATTAAGACAGAAACTCAATGTTATACGTTTGAGTTAGATGTCCGTATATTTTCTATATTACTAATACAAAATAAAGATGGTCATTGAGCGTTAGGTTTTTTTAAATATCCATATGTTTTTATTTCCCTACTTTTTTTACGAGTTACATTATATTTTAGTGTGTGTACTTCACACTCTTTTATCTTTCGACGCATACTTTTCAAAACGCTGCTTCCTTTTATCTACATGAAGTTCCTTCTCAGAGTTATGTCCTCAAATACTCCCAGGAGAGCATAATAGCTCTGAAGCCTGCTCTATTCTGACGCCACATATATAAATGACGACTATATCGCCGTTTCACTGAAGGAAGGTTAACTTCTGTTTCAAGAACTGCGAAGGCAATTCCTTTGAGAGCGCTCTTCACAATGCAATGCCCGATTATGACGCTAAAATGAGAACAATTTTAGGGTCCTGTATTCAGAATAATCGAGAAAAGAGACACCCAGATCATCTCGATGAGCACGAAATATAAATGTTTATTTAAGAAATTATTATATTTTATATTATTTATTGATTAAGCATTAACTTTGTGGAATGACGTGTTGATTATTTTTTTAAATTAAACACTTGTATTATATCAATTATTGACTTTTAATTCATTACACACTAGTTTTAAAAACTATATTTGCTGTCATCAACAGCTAATAAATTTACAACATTTTGAGTGTGTCCAAATACTTGTTCACAAAATCTGTATTATCTCCAATTACGGGAGTAATTTTTTTTGTAAATTGAGATAATCTAAATTTTGTGAACAAGTATTTGGACACACTCAAAATGTTGTAAATAAATTATCTGGTCAAATTATAAGCTTAAATAATAAAAATAAAAATGGTTTTTTCTGGCGTTTCTCATGTGTGTGATTATAATCCAGAATTCAGACCTCACATACTAATTTAAGAGTTTCTACTTCATAAAAAGCTTCTTAACATCTCACCAATAGACGTCTCTAGTAAAGTTCTAGTGATTCAAGAACAAGGTTTCTAAATTCGTTCATATATATAGAACTTCCAAGAATTTGAGTGGTGTGGTTATCAATAATGGGTAGAATTGGTAAATGTTACACGTGTGTATAGTAATCACTTAAACCAGCCTATGACGGTCGTCAGCCTCGTAAATGCCCAGACTTTTATTTTCTTCTTCATCTTTGATGAGATGTAAAAAAATAATATAGCTAATTAATTAATTAACTAAGCTTTCACAAGCACTAACGAACAAAAAAAAATATTCAGGTATATATAGAGGTGGGTGGAGTTATAACTTAAATAACTTGAGGGGAGGGGGTTAAGGAACGGGACTTATTTTAATAGGAACATGGATGGTATTAATTATGTTTTTTGGAAAAGCATATTATTAATTGATGTTTTATTGAGATTTAAATTTTATTTCATTTCAACTATTCCTGTGTTATGAAGTAAAACTCACTAAGTGGTTTAATACAAGTGCTTAGTTGTTAAAATAATCAACCTTATTTTAGCGGGCTTAGAGTGAAAATACATGTATTCAAGATTTCTCGACATAAATATTCTTCTTAAACTGCGTCTTACGACCAAGAATACCGAGATACGATGTGTGACGTGTCCTGGTTTGATCCCTTTGTATTATATTCTCATCTACGATTGTAATATATTTTGCTTATTGTATAATATAACTAAAGAAAGGACAACCCTTACGGGAAAAATACGTCTGTCCGGGTAATTAAATATCTGAAAGAAGTTGGAGGCGTCCCAGAACAAAAGGAGATGCGCTTGTGTCTGTTGTTGAGGGGTTTGATTTCTGAAATATATTTTTCCTTTTAGAAAAGAAACACACGGAAAATAAATAACATTCTGTTTATCATTCATCGTACACTTTGTGTAATACCACTTTAAATGCTATTTTGTGACTGCCATGAAAATAAATAATCCACAATTCGATTTTTTTTGTCAAAAAGGCGTATTTTTCTACAGTAAAGATATCATAAATTTTAAGTCATATACTTAATATAGTAAAAACGTGTTGTCGAATTAAATGGCTTCTTAATGCAATGTGCAAAGTACAGTAGTAAATACAGTAGTCATATTAATTTTCGATTTATTATATCGATATTTTTATCATTTAAATAAATTATGTATCACAACTAGTAACCTTGTCGATAAAAATATTATATGCAGAAAAAAATATTAAATAAATGGTAACGTTATAAAACAATATATTCAATTCTTTAAGCAGAGTAATTATGATTATGTCACCTTTTATATTTTTAAAAGAAATTTAAATAAAATATATTGATATGGCATTTTCTTTGTGGATGATGATTTAAATTTAACAATAACGCAATTGCATTTTGCCTTTTTAAAAACTAGAATTTTTCTAATTAACATTTGATAATAAAAACTATTTATACTTATACAAACATCTGTACTTCTCGAAATTAGTCGGGTTTACATTAATATACTCAAAAGTTGTAAAATGCCAGTTTTTTTTATTTATTTAAATAAGTATGGAAGACAGTAAAGTACAACAGTAAATGATTTTTGCCAAGAGAATAAGTATGAAAAGTGAATGATCATTTTTGTACTAATAATTGAAACAATACTTAAGTTTTATCACTTTGGATGTAAGAAATAAGTATGCATTCGAAGATTCAACACATTACTAGACCATTAAACAAGTATTGCTCGTTAGGTAAACATTTCCAACAGACTTGCTCGGGAATTAATCACGACGGAGAAAAGTTTCAAGATGAGGACGAATGCAAGGGAACTCTCTGCCTCTCTCAAATATTGGCATGATCAGTGCAACACCTGCACTGGAGTGCATCTCATTAGACTTCTGCACCCATTAGGTATTGCATTAGACATTTCCTTTCCTCCGCTCGCTGACAATTGAAATAAGTAATTTTGTTCGAGAGAGTGTTACCGTTCAAGGAATGTTACGCTGCAGAACTCTGGTGGCTCGTCAGGATAATTCTAATAAAAGCGTATTAATTCGTAAATTTAATAATTGAAAGCGCATAATTTCAATACGCAATACCCTTACCGTTAGAAGTTTTATCTTTCCAAAGTAGATAATAATAATTAATTAATAAAATTAAATAAAACAATTATAATTAATAATTAAATAATGTATTATCAATTCGTCCATTTTTCTTCAAGCTCTTTTCTAAATCAAATACTGAATAAAACGCAGAATTACATTGTTACTTTATTAAGTACGTGAAGGTAATATGATCAGTCGTACGCTTCAAAATGTATTAAAAATCTTTTACTACCAAATAATTAAATGTTGTAGTATTATACTAATTTTACTTATAAGTTTTACTTGGTAAATACCGCTGGTTCTTAAAATCTATTGTGTTTTACGTATTTCGATGCATTCTGTATCATTTTTAAACACCGTATAAATGATGCGGAATACATCAAAACACGTATCATAATATATTTTAAGAAATAGTGGTATTCACCAAGTAAAATTTAAATTTTAAATGAATAGCTGAATCAATCGATAAAAATATTGTTTTCAAAGTCTCATGATTTTTTGTTTTAAAATTTTATTATTATTCCTTTTTTAATTATAATATTCACAAACATTTACTTTTTAACCTTGATTTGTGCCTTTTACTACACATTTTTTTATTTCCATCTTATGCAGCAGATTGTCCTGTAATATGAGATTTTTTACTCACATTATACATATAAACATATTACGGAAAAAAAGAATAATAATAATGCATGATTGGAGTGCACTGCATTTGTTGATTAAATAAAAATCTCTGTTCCCTTTTCAGATACTTCCAGAGTTTCTTAAAACAGCTCCCATAAAACTACCGACAATCTTCGTGCATACCATTTTTATAGTTGGTGTCTGCAAACCATAAAACATTTCCATAGATTAGAATAGAAACCACGAGACGCCCTTGTCGGACCGTACTGTTGAATATTTATGGAAGGTGTGTGCAGTAAGTCTGGTTTATTACATTTTTTACGCCGAAATTTTACATACATTTTGTGCGATAGGTAAATAGAATACGTACAGCGTGTTACACCTATTAAAGTAAGCAAGATGGTTGGGGTTTAATGTTTTTCCATTAGTTCATTTTAATATGATACAGGGTGGTTCAACAAGCTGATAGATCAAATAATTTAACTACGCCAACAAGATTTTTTATGTAATTTGTTTTAATGTCACAAGTAGAACCCATTATATTATATTAAAGTTCATCTTCTAGATACCAAAATGACTTTACAATACCAAAATGCAATACCAAACAATTTCAATTGGACTCAAAATATTTAGGAACCAAATACTTCAATAAGCTTCCGACAGATATAAAAAGAAATAGAAAATATCACGATTCTAAAAAATAATTAAAATGCCTTATATACATGTAAATCGAAGAAAAAAAATAACAAATCAAATATGAAAAATATCATATCACTCAAAAGCAGTGTAAGTCCCTCTCTAAGTAAAAGAGCTAAGTCTCTTTATCGAAGAGAATAACATAACTAATTTTAAGATTGTTAAAAGCAGTAATGTATATAAAGTAAATTAATTAAACTCCAAATGATCTTGAAACTTAAACATTTTTTTTAATTGTCTCCTTCACAATACTCTCTAGTGGCTTCTTCACTGTTTATCATTCTTCAATTCCATCTGTTTTATCTCCTGTTAGAATTTTATTCCACATAATTCGTCCATTTCTTCTTAAAAAAATTTTAAGGCCTGTTTTGTTGGAGTACCCACTTGATCATGATATTTAGAACAGATTTCTAGGCATTCTTTTCACATTTCCTGCTCACCGTGTCCTCTGCGACTTGCAGAACCCTATTATGGTTACATAATTTTTAGGATAGATTGTCATCAAACGTGAGAAATAAACTATAATGTAGAACTTACTTTAAATTTCATAACATTAAATTTGTTAAAAACATAGTTCAGTTGTGAATTATGCAAACCCAATAGCGATTCTCTCAACCAAAACTCAAACAAATGTAACCATAAAATAATAATACCATAGTAGTGCACAAAACTATTTTATTTTCACTTTAACAGTGTACTTTAACGATTGAATAAAATATTTGTTTTTGTTTTAAATTTGATATTAAATATTGAAAATATTAAATATTAACTAAGATTTTTTTATTTATTTTAACAATAATAAATTTGAGCTTATTGTCTTTTCACTCCGCAAAGTTAAAATTATATACCTATTATCCTAATATCTAAAAAATTATGTACTTAGAAAAATAGAACACAAATATTGTGTCATTGATTTGGGAAATAGACATCATTGCTTTCAACACACCAACGCCATCTTTATAACTGAACTACATAATACACGTTTTATACAGAAAAATAAAACCATTCAAATAACACATGGAACCATATTCGATAACTCCGTCATAAAATAATAATAAGCTGGGGAATTTTATTTTATTTTTTCCCCGGTGCTGGCGAAGTTTTAAGTATAGCCCAAAATTAGGAAAGTTTTCCAGCGTTATCAAGTAATAATTTCATAATATTATCTTCTCGTGTCAGGCAGTGTTGGCGCCTCGTCACTGGGGTGGAAAATTCCCGACATTTTCCAAAAGAGAATTATAACAAGACGTAAACCTGTACACAATGGAGTGTATTAGCTTTGTGGAGGGTATTTTTGCTCCTTCGCTTTTTTTTCATCAGTTTTTCTATTATAAAAAAAGAAATTTTCAACAACGTCCTTAACGTCCTTACGTAAATCGTTTTTAAAATAAACTAATCGGATTATGCTCCTTGGTAACATTACAGACTCCAGAGATGGAATTCTCAATGTGAAATTGATATAAAAAATTCGTGTCGCCAAGTTACCGTATATTATAAATCGTTATTTTTGTAGATAATTGTTGTTATTTATGTTTGTTTTTTTTTTATTAAATCAAATATTGATTTAATTGAAGGAAATTCATCCTTTATTTTAATTAAAGGATGAATTTACACAAATCACGATATAAAAATAGAAAAACTTTAGTCAATTACATTATTACGATACATCATAAGTAATTTATGGTAGAAATTGAACTTAATACCATCAAAAATACGTATCCAAATCAAAGGAAATTGAAGGAAAAAAAGGAGCGTATATTGCTTCAGTCAGTACAATTAACAACGAAAGAGGTAGATGAATTGAAATACGTATATATATAATATATATATATATATAATATATATATATATATATATATATATATATATATATATATATATATATATATATATATATATATATATATATATATATATATATATATATATATATATATATATATATATATATTATATATATATATATATATATATATATTATATATATATATATATATATATATATATATATATATATATATATATATATATATTTATATATATATATATACATATATATATATATATATATATATATATATATATATATGTATATATATATATATATATATATATAAATATATATATATATATACAAATATATATATAAATATATATATTATATATATATATATATATATATATATATATATATATATATATATATATATATATATATATATATATATATATATATATATATATATATATATATATATATATATATATATATATATATATATATATATATATATATATATATATATATATATATATATATATATATATATTTATATATATATATATATATATATATATATATATATATATATATATATATAAATATATATTATATATATATTTGTATATATATATATAATTTATATATATATATATATATATATATATATATATAATATATATATATATATATATATATGTATATATATATATATATATATATATATATATATATATATATATATATATATATATATATATATATATATATATATATACATATATATATATATATATAAATATATATAAATATATATATATATATATATATATATATATATATATATATATATATATATATATATATATATATATATATATATATATATATATATATATATATATATATATATATATATATATATATATATATATATATATATATATATATATATATATATATATATATATATATATAACACTCGCCGAAAACGGAGACTTTAAATTTACTTTTACTTTTTCACATTTGTATTCGATTTCATACTGTAACTGTATTATTTAATGTTTCGATAAAAAAAAATATTTTGCACTGAAATTCCCAAAAAATATTTACCTCCGTTATAATTTTATTTCTTTGGTGATTTTAGAGATTTTATGAAAAGCTTTTACTTTATATTTTATCAACAATGGCAAAAAGAATAGTAAAGGTAATAGGATAAACTATCCATCTCCTATTTTCGCATTACGAAGACTTAACGTAAGAAGGACCCTTTGTTGTCATATGATATCATCGGGAAGGAGAAAACTGGAATCATTGTTTAAATGCACCTTTGAAATCTCATAGAAATACTGTGTCAAGATTTCTGATTTTTATTGAATTGAATTAAATACTTTAAGAGAAGATTTCCTTGATTTTATA